>NW_007088635.1:0-401 GCF_000164805.1 Carlito syrichta
CCCCGGGGTCGTGACCCTGACCTGGGCTCGGAGTCACTCACCGGCCTCGCTCTGGTTGTAGTAGCCGCGCAGGTTCCGCAGGTCCACTGGGTAGGTCCGTGTGCTTTCTCTGCGGCTCCGTGTCTCCCGGTCCCAGTACTCCGGCCCCTCCTGCACCCACGGCGCCCGCGGCTCCTCTCTCGGGTTCTCGGCGTCGCTGTCAAACCGCACGAACTGCGTGTCGTCCACGTAGCCGACGGAGATGAAGCGGGGCTCCCCGCGGCCGGGCCGGGACACAGTAATGTGGAAGTGCCTCAAGGAGTGGGAGCTTGGGGGCGGGGAGGGGCTGAGACCCGGCCCGACCCTCCTCCTGGCGCGGATCCCCGGGTCCGAGGTTGCTGGGCTGGAGTAGGGAGGGGGCG
>NW_007088636.1:0-4724 GCF_000164805.1 Carlito syrichta
ACACCCATTATGGAAGAGGCCGAGTCACTGTGACATCAATCACAGAGGAAAGCTAGACACCAGGGTATTCATCATATATGATGACAAGCCACTGGGACACCAATCACAGAGTAAGCCAGCTCACTGGGGTCTACACTATGGAGGAGGCCCAGTAATTGAGAAATAAAGAAGGGGTGGCTACTGGGGGACCCATCACAAAGGAGGACCAGTCATTGGGGAACCCATTGCACAAGAAAGTCGTTAATTGCGGCTACCATTATGGATGAGGTTTTGTCACTGATGCAAAAATCAAACACTGAGAGACACACAAAGAGGCACTCATAACAGAAGAAAACAAGTGACTGCAACACTCATTCAAAAGGGCATCCAGTCACAGAGACATGCATCACAGAAGAGGGCCAGTCACTGAGGCACCCATCAGGGGTGGACCAGTCACTGGGGAACCCAATAGGAGGGCTTAGTCACTGGGGCTCTCAACCCAGAGTTGGCCCAGTAACTAGTGCAACTATTACAGAGGAGAGACAATCACTGTGACACAAAGAACAAAGACAAGTTAGTCACTGGGAAAAACATTATGGAGAAGGGCTAATCGCTGAGACATTCATCAAAGTAGAGGGCCATTCGTTGGTATACACATCACAGAGGAAGAGAGCTAATTACTGGGCATTCATAACAGAGGTGTAGTCACTAGGGAACCAATCCCAGGAGGGCCAGACACCTGATAGCCATCAGAGAAGAGGACCAGTCATTGTGGCACTCATCTCAGAGGAGGGCCAGTTTGGGGTACCGAGCACAGAAGAGGGCCAGTAACTGAAACAAACATTACGGAAGAGGGCTAGTCACTAAAGTACCCATTATGAAAGAGGACTAGTCCCTGGAACACCCATCACAGAGTAGGACCCAGCATCGGGGCACATATCAAAGAGGAGGTATAGTTACTGGGACACTCAGAAGAGAATAGATATAGTCAATGAGACACTCATCATCTAGGAAGACCAGTTATTGGG
This sequence comes from Carlito syrichta, assembly GCF_000164805.1. Lineage (NCBI taxonomy): Eukaryota > Metazoa > Chordata > Mammalia > Primates > Tarsiidae > Carlito > Carlito syrichta. Next base: position 1,008 of record NW_007088636.1, read on the forward strand.
AGTCGCCAATGACAGAGAAGGTCTAGTCACTGGGACCTCGATAACAGAGATGTGGCAGTCAATGGGCATCCAAAACAGAAGAGGACCTGTCACTTGAGAACCCATCACAGATGAGGTCAGTCAAGTGTGCATCCATCATATAGGAGGGCTAGTCACTGGGACACCCATCACAGAGGAAGCAATTCACTGAAGCTCTGATTATGCAGACCCAGTCATTGCGATACCAACACAGAGGAGCAGTCACTGTATACCTATTACCAATGAGGACCAATTATTGAGTCATCGATTATGATAGAGGGCCAGTGACTGCAGCACCCATCACAGAGCAATGTTTGTCACGGGCGCATATATAGAGAAGGGCCAGTCACTGAGGCACATATCACTGGGGCACACAACACAAAGAGCCAGACTCTCCTCTGTGATGAGTGTTCAAATAATTGGGTTCCCTCTGTTATGAGTGCCTCAGCTATGGGACTCACATCACAGAGGAGAGCCAGTCACTGGAATACATGTCATAGAGGAGAGCCAGTCCCTTAGGGTCCCATCACAGAGAAGGATCAGTCATTGAGTCACCCATCACAAAGAAGGACCTGTCACTGAGGCACATATTAAGAGGAGGCTGAGTTACTGTTGTTCAGATAAAAGAAGAAGGCCCCTGTCACTAGGGCACCCATCATGGAGGAGGCCCAGTCACTGCTTACTAATCAAAGAGGAGAGTTAGTCACCAGAACACCAAGTATGGAGTAGATTCAGTTAGTGGAATATCCCTCATAGAGGCGGCCTAGTCACTGTGGCACCCCTTTTAAAGGAGAACCAGTCACTAAGTCACTGATCACAAGGGAATCCAAATCAATGTAACACATTTATGGTGAAAAAGCAAACACTGGGACACTCATTCCTAATGAGAATTTGTCAATTTCATACCCACCACAGTGGGGAGCTAGTACTGGAGCATACATATATGAAGTCCAGTCATGGGACATTAACCCCAGGTAGGTCCTCTAATTGGAACACACATTATGAAAGCGGTCCATTCACTGGGACACCCATCACAAAGGAAGGCAAGTCACTAGGGCAACAATGATGAAGGTGCATTAGTCACTCTGCAAAAATCACAAGGAGGTCCCATCATTGGGGCACTATAATGGAAGAGGACCAATCTTTTTGCACGCATTCATTATGGAGAAGGCCCAGTAACTGAGGCATCTATCAAAGAGAAGGAGTAGACACTTGGGAACCAACTGCAGAAGAGAACCAGTCATTTGGCCACCAATTACAGTAAGGGCCAGTTACTGGGCACACATTATTCAGGAGATCACGTTTCTGGAACAATCATTAGAGAGAAGACCCAATCACTGGGACACCCATCACAAAGGCGTGATTGTCACTAGGTCATCCATGATGGATGAATGCTAGTCACTGTGGCACTTATCTCAGATGAAGACCTGCCACTGGGGCACCAATTACAGATAAGAGACAGTCCCTGGGGCACCCATCATAGAGGAAGGTTAGTCACTGTGGCACACATAATCAAAAAGGGCTAATCACTGAGGCATCCTTATAGAGGAGGACCTCTCAACAGAGCAACCATTAGAGGGGGGACACAGTCACTGGGGCACACATCACAGAAGACAGCTAGACACTGAGGTACATATCTCAGAGGAAGGCTCGTCACTAGGGCATCCATTACGTATGAAGTTCTGTTACTAGGGCACTGATCACAGAGAGTGGTCAGTCACTGGGCCACAAATCACTGAGACATGCCAGTCAATGGGGCAAATGTTTTAGAAAAGGACCAGCCACTGTGGCACACATCACAGAGGAGAATCAGTCACTGGGGCACTCATCATAAAGGGGATCCAGTCACAAAGACATGCATAACAGTAGAGGGCCACTCACTGAGGCACCCATCAGAGGAGGATGAGTCACGGAGCCCCCATTCAGACTCAGCCACTAGGGCTCTCATCGTAGAGTAGGCCCAGTAACTTATGCAACTATCACAGAGCAGGCAATATCAATATGGTTTCAAACACAGAGGAGGTCAGTCACTGGGTCAATAGCAAACCCATAACTATGGAGTTCTAGTCACTGGGGAAATCAACACAGAGGAGGCAAGTCACTAGAGTAACCATGACAGATGAGAGTCAGTCACTGGGGCACAGATTTAGACGTGAACCAGCAAGTGAAGCACAGATCACTGAGGGGGTCCAGTAAATGAAGCACCAAATGCAATGGAAGGAAAGTCACTGAGGACACCATCAGATAGAAGAGCCAGTCACTGGGGCCATGATCACACAGGAGACCCAGTCACTGGGTCACCCATTACAGAGGAGGGCAAGTCACTGAGGCAGACATCACAGAAGAGAACCAGTCACAAGGACATCTTCAAAAAAGGGTAGACCCTGGTACAACCGTAATAGGTGAGGATAATTCACTGGGGCACTCATCACAGAGAAGGGGCAGTCTCTTGGGTATTAAAACTGAGAGTGGCCAGTAACTTGGACACCCTTCCCAGAGTCTGTCATGACACAGGCACACCTCACAGAGGATACCCATGCAGAGGAGGGCTAGTATTGTGGCCCAGTCACTGGGACACACATTGTGGAGGAGTGCCATTCACTAGGACAACCGCCACAGAAGAGGGAAATTCACTGAGGCAAAAATCACGAAAAAGGGACAATCACAGTAATACCTATCACAAAGGATGGCTTTTCACTGATGCATCCAATATGAAGTAGATCAAGTTACTGGGGCACCCACCAGAGAGGAGGGACAGTCACTAAAACACCTAATATTGATGAGGGCCAGTCACTAAGGCCAAATCACATGAAGGTACAGTCACTGAGGTCTTTATAATGGAGAAGGGGCAGTCACTTAGGCACCAATTATGTATAAAATCCAGTAACTATGCTAGCAATCACAGAAGAAAGTTAGTCAAGGGGTCATTCATAATCGAGGAGATTATCATAGTGGCATCTATCACAGATGAAAGCCTGTTATTAGGTCACTAATCTTAGAGGAGTGCTGGTCACTGGGGCACATATTTTGGAGAAGGGCCGGTTACAATGACACATATTATAAAAGAGCACTAGGCCCCATGGCACCATCAAAGTGGATGGCCAGTCATTGAATCACCAATCAAAGAAGAGGCCCAGTAACTGGGGCATCCATCATGGAAGAGGGTCAGTCACTGGAAAACCATCCCAGAGGAGGGCCAGTAACTGGAACTCCCATCACAGAAAAAGGTCAGTCACTGAGGCAATCATCACAAATAAGGGTTTGCTACTTGGCCATACAATATGGAGGAGGCTAAATTGGAGGGATGCCCATTACATAGGAATGTTAATTACTATGGCATCCAATATAGAGGAGAACCACACATAGGGGACAAATGACCAAGGACGCCCAGTCCCTGGAGCAACTATAAAAGAGGTGACTAGTCACTGAAGGATTATGTAGTGACTAGTCCATTATGTAGGAGATGCAGTCACTGGGGCAGTAATTACTGAGAAAAGCTAGTAACTGGGGTACCCATCATTGAGAAGGATCAATCACGGGGGCATTTTAATAGCAGGTCAATCCTTGAGGCATTTTTCAACAAAGGAGGGCCAGTCACTTCATAGAGGATTACCAGTCTCTGAGACATCTGAAACAGAGTATAGCTGGTCACTGGGACACCCATCACAGCGTAGAACTGTTATAGGAGAGCCCATTTTG
>NW_007088637.1:0-353 GCF_000164805.1 Carlito syrichta
CACCTAAGGTTTTTTGGGTTTGCTTGGGGTCATGGTGGGAGCTTTCTAAGTTGTCCAACCTAGTCTCGAGTTCCCAGTCTCCAGCCATCTTCCCGTCTCGGTCTGCCTGAGTGCCAAGGAGACAGGTGTGAGTTGCCTGGCCGCCCCCCAGAAGGCTTGAGAGTCAGGCCCTCCCTTTCCCTGAGGCAGTCCTTGGGAGGAGCGAGTGGGTTGACCCTGGGAAACAAGTAGTGTGGAGGGGTGGTGCCCTGGTGGAGACACACACCTGTACTAAGTGCTCCTCCTGGGGGGGATTGTGGGGGACTCCAGCTGCACTCTCCGATGTCCCGGGTCATCAGAAGGGAGTGGGCATC
>NW_007088638.1:0-768 GCF_000164805.1 Carlito syrichta
GGGCAGCGCTGGGAGCCGCCTGGAGCCTGGGGACGCCGGAGGGGCCCTGGCCCCTGCGTACTCACGTCCAGAGGGTGACTCCTGGGTGCCCCCAGCCCAGGGCCCCCAGCCCGGTGCTTCCCAACCCCACTCATCCTCCCAGCCTGGCCCTCCCTCTGGGGAGTGCTCCTGCGGGGGCTGGGCTGTGTCCCTGGCCGTCCCCCTCCCTGCAGGGGACATCGGAAGAGGAGAACACCCTGCTCGCGTGCCAGCCGGCTGGGAGTCCCATGGGCCCGAGTCAGGAGTGACGCGCAGAAAACGGTGTTTAAGTCTGGAAAAGAAGCGCAGGAGGGGTCAGCGTGGGAAGAGGCCACAGAGGGGAGGACAGGGGAGGCACCTGGAGGGCTGGCGGCAGGGTGGCCGGGGGAAAGGACAGACCTGGAGGCTGTGGCCCAGAGGGCTCCTTGGGCTTGAGTCCGAGCTGCGACGCGGCCGCCCCCTCCTGCTTTGCACAGCGAGGGCGCAGGACCAGGCCAGACCACGGCAGCTGCTGACAAGGGTGATTGCCGCTGTTCAGCACAGTTCCCGGTCACCGAGGGCTTGCTGGCCTAAGGGTTTCACGTGTTCATTCATTTAATCGCCCCCCCCCGAGATAGGGGCTCTCGCTATCCCCGTCTCACAGAGGGAGACACTGAGGCTGTGAGAAACTAAGTCACCCCCCAGAGGCCACCTAGGAACTAACTGGAATCTGATCCGAGGCGGTCTGGCTCTCAAGCACTGTGCTGTGCC
>NW_007088638.1:1268-2485 GCF_000164805.1 Carlito syrichta
GGGAGACGCTCCCCACCCAGGCTGACTGCCCAAGAGCAGCCATGGCCATGGGCAAGGCCGGTCTCATCAGAACAAGCGCGCTTAAGGCGCGAGCACTGGGTGGGGTGTGGGGCATCCGGGAGCCAGGCTTCTCCCCACCGGCAGGGTGGGCTACCGTCGGGGTCAGTCCTAGTGCCGCGTCACTGTAGAGCCAGGGGGCGGAGGCGCTCGGGCACTGCTGGCTCCAGGGGTCTCCCGTGGCTCTCACCAGCTGTGACCCTCCTCCTTTCCGCCTGCCTGTGTATGGTGGGAGGCCCAACGCTGACCTCGGCCCCTCTAAGCACCACAGCGCTTCTGACCGTGGGGACGGGGACCCCTGTGATGTACACTGGCTCTTGACCCCTCGCTTCCTACAGGGTGGAGGGCAGACTTTCTGCACGGTGCACTCAGACGGGCCCTAGCGGGACCCTCTGCAGAAGGCTGCTCCCGCCTCGCACAGACTCCCACCCCCCACCCCTGTTCTCTCGGCCTCAAATGCCCCTTCCCCACCCAGGAGACCATGCTCGTCCCCAGGGCTCAGGGTTCTGAAAGCCCCCCCGACCCTTCCGGGGGTGTTTGCTGGCTTCACTGCTGTGGCCCAGCCCCTGGCCCAGCCACGGGTCCGAGGCAGGTACTCCAAATAGGTATGCTCAATCAGTGCATGATCCAGACTGTTCATCCAGGCCTAGAGCGTGACACGTATGATTAGGGTGCTGGGGACATCTGGAGGTGGGGGCAGTGCCCCTGGGGTGGGCATTCTTGGCCCGAGGGCACTCAGGGCTCCCCAGGACTCCAAGGAGGGGACCACCTCCCCCATCTATGGGCGAGGCTGCCTGGGAATCGCTCTTGTCATGGGTGCAGGCCGCGCACCGGGCCGGCTCAGCACTTCCCACACAGGCCGGGATGTGGCACCCATGACACGCGGGACGGGGGTGATCATCCCCACTTCACAGGTGAGGGGGTGAGACTTGGGAAAGCTACACGCAGATGGTCTCAAGGCCGCATGGTCCACCCATGAGGGATTTGAGCCAAATCGGCCAACGCAGAGCCCAGACTAACCTATGCCACCACACACACACACGTGCACACAGATACAAATATGCAGACACACACTTGCATGCACACACACAAACATGGACCCCTGCACACATGCATGCACACATACGCATGGGCACCTGTGCGCACACACGCACACACGT
>NW_007088638.1:2826-26122 GCF_000164805.1 Carlito syrichta
TGTGCGACGACGACTTCGGCCTCCAGGAGGCCACGGTGGCCTGCCGCCAGCTGGGCTTCGAGGGGGCCTTGACCTGGGCCCACAGCGCCAAGTACGGCCAAGGCGAGGGTGAGTGACACGGGACGGTCCGGAGACCTCGGGGCCACTGCCCTTTAACACCCAGCCCGCGTGACCTCCTCCGCGAGGCCCCTCCGAGTTTCCCTGCGGCCAATGGCCCTGCTTCCTGCTCCACTCTCTTGTGATGAGGCCACCGCCATCAGCCCTGCGCTCTGAGTTCCTTGCACACAGCCGTGGGCGTGAGGCGGGCTCAGCAGATACTGAATGCATGCATGGTGATCAGGTAGATCTACTCACTCCGCCTACCTGGCGCTCCCCCAAATCAGACTCCACGAGACCCGAGGCCCAAAGGAGGCAGCAGGCAGGGTTGTGGGTGCTGAGACCCCAGGGAAACTGGTCCCCCTGCTCCCCCCACCTTCTACTCCGGGTTGGAAGAGACGTGATGGATGTGGGCTCCTCCCAGGAGGCAGAGCTGTCACCTGCCTCTGCCACCTGCCTCTGCCACCCCTGAGTGCCACTCCTCTCCCCCCCCAGGGCCCATCTGGCTGGACAACGTGCGCTGTGTGGGCACCGAGAACACCCTGGATCAGTGCAGCTCCAACGGCTGGGGTGTCAGCGACTGCAGCCACTCGGAAGACGTCGGGGTGGTGTGCCACCCCCAGCGCCACCGAGGCTACCTTTCTGAGAGGGTCTCCAATGCCCTGGGGCCCCAGGTGAGGAGGCAGAGGGAGCCCTGGGGTGGCCCGGCAGGCGTGGGCTGGAAACCGGGCCTGCTGGACTCACTGAAGCTGCTTCCACCGGGAGGCGGCAGAGCCCGGAGGTGCCTGCGAGGCCCGGCCACAATTGCTGCCTCTTCCCGGCACAAACAACCCTGAGCTAAAAACAGCCCAAGCCAAACAACAGGAGCGAGAGGGCGGGCACCGGCCCCCACCCTCCCACCTTCTCCTGCCCTGGCACAGCTGGCTCCAGGCAGAGCTCGGCAGGTTGTGATGGGGGATCCCCTGCTGGCCTAGGCCACCCCCGGGCTAGGGGGAGGGTCTTGTGAGCCACAGCAGCTGGCCTGTGTCCCCTCGGCCCTCCGTGCCCCTCCAAAGCCCCCATGTCCCAGCCGCCCATCCGGGTCTCAGGGAAGGCCCGACCTGCCTCCTCCCCAGCCTGACAGATGTGAGGACTCGAGGGACAGGGCCTCGACAGACGGGGCTCTCACCTCGCGGCCTTGGACGCCGCCGCTGCCCCGGGCCTCGGCGTCCTAGCCTGTCCCACGGGGGCGGAGGGCTGGCCTCTGAGGGTCCTGGTGACGGTGCCCCCGCAGGGCCGGCAGCTGGAGGAGGTGCGGCTCAAGCCCATCCTCGCCAGCGCCAAGCGGCGCAGCCCGGTGACCGAGGGCGCCGTGGAGGTGAGGTACGACGGCCACTGGCGGCAGGTGTGTGACCAGGGCTGGACCATGAACAACAGCCGGGTGGTGTGCGGGATGCTGGGCTTCCCCAGCGAGACGCCCGTCCAGAGTTACTACTACAGGTAGGCGCGGAGCGGCCGGGCCCGGGAGGCGGGGCTGTGGGGCTGGCTGAGTGCATGCGTGTGTGCATGTGTGCGTGTGATGTGTACGTGTGTGTGTGTGTGAGGGCCTGTGAGCGTGTGTGATGGGAGGGGGTGTGAGTGCGAGCACGCGAGTGTGTGACGTGTGCCTGCAGGCAGTATGTGCACGATGTGTGAGCGTGTGCGAGCAGGTGTGAGGCGGGGTGTGCATGGGTGTGAGCTGTGAGGGTGTGTGTGGGCGTGCCCAAATATGTGATGTGTGCCTGTGATGTTGCGTGATGCGAGCGTGTGCTTGCGAGCATGTGTGATGCGGGGTGTGCTTGAGCGTGAGTGTGTATCTGTGTGCTTGTGTGAAACGTGAGTGTGCACGTGTGCGAGTGTATCATGTGTGAGCACACACGTGTGCGGGTGTAGGATGGGGTGTGTGTGTGTGTGCATGGGTTTATGTGTTTATGTGTGCATGATCGTGCACACGTGTGCTCGTGTGAGATGCGTGAGCATGAGGTGTGGGTGCGAGTGTGTGTGTGTGGCATGTGGGACCCTGAGGAGCTCCGTGTGGACCGGTGGGACCAACTGGCTGTGGTGTCTGTGGCAGGACAGTCCACGGCGCTGGGACTGGGGGGACAGGCCCGAGTGTGGCTTGTGCCTGGGTCCCCTCAGAATAACACAGGAGAAAGTGAGTGAGGGTGGAGGATCCAGAAAAGACCTAGAAACGGTCAGAAAGGGAACACTCGCCAGTCTTAGAACAACGGCTCAGATGTCCCATGATTTAAACCGCTGAACATAAAACGCTGTGTCCCGGATTTGAAACCAGATTCTCCTGCAGACCCCAGACCCCACAAGCACAGCGTAAGGCCAGCTGGCTCTGGCCTCAGCTCCGGTGCTCGGCTGCGGGCCTCTGGTGGGCACCTGGGCCTGAATGTCCGTCTGCCGTGGATTGTCCCAACCCAGCCCCTCGGTGTCCCCAGCTCTCGCCCCGGCCTGGCTGCAGCCGGGTCATGTGTGAGCAGGTGTGGGCAGAGCTGGATTTGGCGTCAAAATCTCTGGTCAGAAACGTGACGTTAGTCGCCATATTGCCGTGTCCACGGCAGCCACAGACACAATCCTGCCCCCTCCGTGCCAGGGAGAAATCCCCCAGGGTGTGTCTGGTCGTCTGCCTCGCCACCCCACGTTTTAGCCCTGCGTCCCTCAGGGGGTCAGAAGGCCCCGGCGACTCTGTCCAGTGGCTCTGACTTAGATGACCCAGTGCTGAAGAAGGAGGTGGGGTCCCCACATGACTCCATTCTTGGGGACCCTGGGTGTGGGCCTGACTGCTTGCCTGGCGACTGCCCATCTAGGTCCTGCAGACTCACCGGCCACCCCTGCGGAGGGAGACCTGGCTACACCTGGGTGTCTCGGCGGGTCACTCCCGCCAGCAAGGTCTCCACCTTCCCCTGTCCCCAGAGGACCCTTTCCCTAGGCCCCTTCTCCCGGGCATGCTGGCAAGACTCCCCTCCAGCCATACCCAGGAGGGCAAGCCTAAGCCCAGCCCCAAGAGATGCCCCTTCAGGACCAGGGGGGCATGTCGCCGTGGATTGTCCCAGCCCAGCCCCTCGGTAGTGAGTGTTGACAGCCGGTGCCCATGGGGCTGCTGTGACACTGGACATTGAAATAAGATTTGCAAACATGCTTACAAACTGTAAAGTCCGGTGCCAGCTGAAGGACGGCCGTGAGGACCCAGGTGGCGGGGATGGGATGCGTGCTCCCCTCCACCGCCCATCTGTCTTCTCCCTCACAGGAAAGTCTGGGATCTGAAGCTGAAGGACTCCAAGTCCAGGTGAGGGGTGGCACGCAGGGGCACGGCATGATGGTCCCCACGTCCCCTCCCCATCTCCCCCCCGCAATCTCCAAGCTCGCCCTCCAGCCCCTGCTCTACCCTCAGTCTCCCTTGTCCTCCAGGCTGAAGAGCCTGACCGTCAAGAACTCCTTCTGGATCCACCGGGTCACCTGCCTGGGGACAGAGCCCCACCTGGCCAGCTGCCAGGTGCAAGTGGCCCCCGCCCAGGGCAAGCTCAAGCCGGCCTGCCCGGGGGGCATGCACGCCGTGGTCAGCTGTGTGGCGGGGCCTCGCTTCCGCCCGCACAAGGTGAAGCCGCGCCGCAAGGAGTCAGGGGCAGAGGTGAGCCGGGGTCCCTCCTGCACCCCCTCCAGGGCACAGGCCCCTCCTGGCAGGATCCGCGTGGCAGGGTGGGCTTCGGGCCAGGCAGGAGAGGAGGGCAGGCAGACTGGGCGCCGAGAGCCAATCACAGAGTGGGGGAGTGGCATTTGTTCAGGAGGGATCACATCACCCCCCAAGTGGAAAACTGGGGTCACGTGCCCGGACTAGAACGCAGCCAGCGGGACAGTCACCAGGCCCCGCTGCAGCCGTGGAGGGCGCGGAGCCCTCCTGGTGTGAACATCAGAGAGCCAGTGCCCGTAAGGGTAAGGACGCCTAAGCGTCACCTGACGGGCCTCCCGGAGGCCATGAAGGTGCTTTGTTGCTGCGGAGGCAGAGGCCAAGAGGCACGGCTTGCTCGGGGTGACCGCAGCGAAGGTCAGAGGCCGGACAGGGCCACTGCCAGAGTCTGATGGGCCCGGCCCCGGTGCCCGCTGCAGGGCTCAGCTCCAGCCGGCTGCCTCCCACTCGGCCTCCCTGAGACGGTCTCCCCTGCAGGAGCCGAGGGTGCGCCTGCGCTCTGGGGCCCAGGTAGGCGAGGGCCGCGTGGAAGTGCTCGTGAACCACCAGTGGGGCACGGTGTGCGACCGCCGGTGGAACCTCGTCTCTGCCAGCGTCGTGTGCCGACAGCTCGGCTTCGGGTCTGCGCGGGAGGCCCTCTTCGGGGCCCAGCTGGGCCAAGGTGAGCAAGGAGTCTGGGGTGGGCGAGAGGACCACGGGGTCCATCTGCGGAGGTCCCAGCATGGGCAAGGCCCGGGACAGAAAGCGGGCGGCCGGGAGAGACCCCCCCCACGGCGCTCTCCCCCGCAGGGCTGGGGCCCATCCACTTGAGTGAGGTGCGCTGCCGGGGGTACGAGCGGACCCTTGGGGACTGCCCCGCCCTGGAAGGGGCCCAGAATGGGTGTCAGCATGAGAACGATGCCGCCGTGAGGTGCCATGTCCCCGACATGGGCTTTCGGGGTCAGGTGAGTTCAGGTCTGAGCACGGCCTCCGCGGGCGGGCTGGGACGCCCTGGGGCCCCCAGAATACTCCATCGAGCCGGCGGGAGGGGGTCTCGGAGCCCTCCTTCCCCAGAGCCAGCCTGGAACACCCTCCGCTGAGACTCACTCGGCCCTGCCCCCCATCCCCAAGATGTCAGAAGGCTGCAGGGCTGTCAGCACTGGGTGGCCCTGGAGAGGCTGTGAGGGCGCTGAGGTCCAAGGGTCAGTGCCAGCGGGACCGTGGGCGAGTCGCAGGCGTCTCTAAAGCGGGGATGGCGCGCTCCCAGGGGTGTCGGGGATGAGGTGAGGGACAAGAAAACCCTTTGCAAACAGCAGGCTGCCCGGCATGGGACTTCGGGTCAGGGGCCAACCCCAGAGAAGCCCCTACCCAGGCGCTTGGGACAGCAGAGACCAGGACTGGTCCCCGCTTGGCAGGCAGGCTGTGGCAGAAAGAAGATGCCCCGTCTAGGCCACGGCGGCGACCCGGGGCCGTCCACCCCTCACGCGCCCCTCACCCATGGCAGGTGCGCCTGGCTGGGGGACGCAGCCCCGAGGAGGGCGTGGTGGAGGTGGAGGTGGAGGTGAACGGGGTCCGGCACTGGGGGAGCGTGTGCAGCGACCACTGGGGCCTCCCCGAAGCCATGGTGGCCTGCCGACAGCTCGGCCTGGGCTTTGCCAACCACGCCATCAAGGTAGGTCCCCCCTCTGCCCCTTCCCTGCCTCTTTCCCACCTCCTGGATGGAGAGGGCCCAAACCTCCTGGGCAAAAGCTGCTGCCCCTCCATTCATTCTGCAACTCACTGAGCAAAACCACGGGCTGAGGTCATGCCGGGCGCCAGGCTGGCGTGGCGAGCCGGGCAGTCCCTGCCCCGAGAGCATTCGCCAAGCAGAGGAGGCCGTCACTAGTAAAATGTCCACACAGCCAGGCACACGGTTGTGTCTGCAGGAGAGAGAATTGAACAGAAGTTAGCCAGACACACTGGGGATGAATCAGCCACTCATGCAAAGGCCGTGCGGCAGAGAAAGACCCTCGGTCCAGTTGGGGAACTCAGGGCCAGAGGCTGAAGTGGTGGCTCCAGGGGGAGAGGTCTGGAGCGCAAAGGGTGGAGGGGGTCAGGGCGGGACCACTCAGAACTCGCAGCCCAGACATGGAGAAGATTGTTTGGGAAATAGTTGGGGTGGAGGGAATGAATGCAGGGGAACACATGCATGAGGCCGCGGTCGCCGCCCCGGTGAGAAAGGACACAGGCCTGCACCAGAACAGTGGCAGGCAGTCCAGGGGAAATCAGCAGGGTGAAGAGAGAGCAAGACAAGAGAGCCCAGCGTGGCTGCACAGAGAAGGCACTGCAGCTGCACCCACACTGGGACCGGGCTCGGGTGCCCGGGCTGTTTGAGGAGCAGCTGGGGAAATGGGGCACGCCACCCGGGCTGGGGGCGGCTGCCGGGGGGGGAGGCGGACGTCATCTTCAAGAGTGGAGGCTGTCACCCGGGAGTGGGATGAGTGCACGGCCATGGGTGGAAGCCACAGGCAGGAGATTTTTCCGCCACACACGAAACCATTTCTTTTTTCTTTTCTTTTTTTTTGAGTCGGTGTCTCACTGCATCGCCCAGGCTGGTGCGCAGTGGCACACACGCTCACAGCCACCCCAGCATCGACCTGCTGGGCTCCGGCGAGCCTTCTGCCTCAGCCTTCCAAGTAGCCAAAACTACAGGCACACGCTACCACACCCGGCTAATTTTTGATTTATTATAGAGACGAGGTCTCACCAAGTTGCCCGGGCTGGTCTCAAACCCGCGGGCTCAGGCAGTCCTCTTGCCTTGGCCTCCCAAAGTGCTGGGATGACAGGCTTAGCCACTGCGCCCGGCCTAGATTTAAATATTTTATTTTATTTTTTTATTTTTGAGTCGGAGTCTCACTCCATCACCCAGGCTGCAGTGCAGTGGCATACTCATGGCCACCCCAGGGTCAACCTGCTGGGCTCAGGCAATCCTTCTACCTCAGCCTTCCAAGTAGCTGGAACTACAGGTGTATAATTATCTATTTTTTATTTATTGTAGAGATGAGGTCTCACCAAGTTGCCCGGGCTGGTCTCAAACCCGCGGGCTCAGGCAATGCTCTCGCCTCGGCCTCTCAAAGTGCTGGGATGACAGGCTGAGCCACTGCACCCAGCCATGAAGCCATTTCTAATACCTGAGGGGTCCAAACGTGGCAGGGACTGTCCTGGGGTGTGGGCTCCCGTCATGCAAGATGTGCAGGTGCTGGACCTCCGTTGGGAGTCAGAGGCGGTGGCCCCAGAGGTACCACTCCCCTTGACCAGTGCTGCGGGCTGTTTCCTTAGGACACCTGGTACTGGCAGGGGACGCCGGGGGCCGGCGAGGTGGTGATGAGTGGGGTGCACTGCTCGGGCTCGGAGCTGGCCCTGCAGCAGTGCCAGAGGCACGGGCCAGTGCACTGTTCCCATGGCGCTGGGCGCGCCTCGGCCGGAGTCTCCTGCATGGACAGTGAGTGACGGGGCCCACAGGGCTGGGGGGTGGGCGGGCCTGCGCGTCCCCCTGGGAGGGCCCCGAGTGCGGGCCAGCGCCAGGCCGGCAGGGTGGGAGTGAAAGGCCAGCTGCCGTTTCCCAGAGGTGGGGCTGAAGCACCTGTCCCACCCAGATGCAGGCCCCACCCCCACCACATGGGAGGCTGAGAAAGAAAACCCAGCATGTGTGAGGTGCAGGGCTGGAACCGTGTTTCAATGTCAGGGCCGTGACCTACAGTTTTATAAACGGGACAGAATGGAAAGCGTCAGAATGCACTGCCCCAAGCCAGGGCATCTGTGCATGTGCGTCCTGGGCTCCAACCCAAGGGACATGTGTCACTATGGTTTGTAAGAGCACTTGGGAGCTGCTGGCGGGGACACGTGGATGGGAGGTGCCCTTGGGGCCCGGGCCGGCTGCGGGACTTACCCGAAAGGCGCTGGGTCCAGGCCAGCTGCGGCACCACTCTGTCCCACGGCCCAGCCTTTCAGGCAGCAGCACTGACTTCTGCCAGCGAGGCTGTGCCAAGATAACTATATCCAGCCCCAAGGCCACAGGCCGGCACCAACCCAAGTGGCCACTTGACCTTCCTCCTGGCCAGACCTCAACACCAAGACCTCCTTCACCTTTGTCAGTGAGCGCCCGGCTTCCTCTCTGTCCAGGGCATCGGAAGAAGCCGGGCCCACCCATCACGCCCGGTAGAGTGAGGGGGCTCAGAGTGGGACTCCAGTACCGAGGCCTCCAGCATGTGGGGGCTGCTGCCACCCCACTCCCCTTCCTGGGAACCTCGACCCATCCCTGCTGGCTGCCTGCAGAGGCCGCCCCAGCAGCCACTGTGACCGTCCCTGCTCTCCTGGCTGCTGTCACTTCTTTCTTTACTCTTGCTCTCCTTCCCCTTGTCTCAATGGGCACTTCCTGGCACTTTCCAACATACGAGGGGACCCAAGAAAACAGAATTATTTTTTTGGAGGGCGAGCCTCTTGTGGGACGGGCTTCCCCCGGCCAGTGATGTGTTCTAGGAACGCTGAACCCGTCGGTATCAGTGTACCCGCTAGTGTTGTTGTGAGAGGCTGCGTTCGGCCTCAGTGAATTTCTTTTGGCGAGGCTTTCAGCACGTTTGCCCATTTCGTGACGGGAGGCTTACGTGATCAACCTGCCCACACCGCGCTGAGTGTTCAGCAGTTTTTGACCCCAATCGGTATGACCCCCGAGCCCCACCCTCCCTCTTCCCCCAGTCTTGCCCTGAGCAGCGTTTGTTTCCCTGGATAAAAAAGTCCTCCAAGGGGAATGTTTTGTCGATGTGGAAGAGAGAAAACAAAAAACGGCAGACGCTCTGACATCAGCATTGCTGAGTCCAAAACCAGTTCTAAGCAGTGGAAAGAGTGTCTTGATAGGTGTATTGCACCCAGCAGAGAGGAGTCTGAAGGTGACTGAGGTTTAAACATGCGAGAATATGCATTTTTTTATAAATACATTTCAGGGATTTTGGGGTCCCGCACGGACACCCCAGGACCCCGAGGGCATTTTTAGTGCCAGTTCAGGCACAAAATACGAGTGAGGCATGAGCAGATCTCCAGGGGATGCGAGCTAAGCCACACATCAGCACAGCCTAAAAGCACCTCATGAGAGAAGGGCCGGCCTGTACCAGTTGCGTGCTCGCTACAGGCCGATCAGTGTAAGCACATCTCAGGTACTGTCACGTTAGTGTCACTGTTACCATCTCCATCTCACGGATGATGAGGAGAGATAAGAGATCGTCCACCATATAGTCAGGAGTTAAGCCAAGAACGAGCACAGGCGGCCTGGCTCCAAAGTCGGCAAGCTTAACCGAGCCTCTGTAGCCGACGGCGCTAGACGCTTCCTTTCGTTACCAGGACTCCCATCTCCTGACTCTTATCCTGCTCATCTGTGCTGGGGTCCTCCCGGAGGGCGTGGTCTGGGGCCAGGCTGTCCTCTGTGTGGAGAGCAGGTCGGTGGCCTTCCTGGCCCGGTCACTGCCGTGCCCTCTGCTGCCCCAGGTGCTCCAGACCTGGTGATGAACGCCCAGCTGGTGCAGGAGACAGCCTACCTGGAGGACCGGCCGCTCAGTCAGCTGTACTGCGCCCACGAGGAGAACTGCCTGTCCCAGTCGGCCGACCGCATGGACTGGCCCTACGGACATCGACGCCTGCTACGCTTCTCCACGCAGATCTACAACCTGGGCCGGGCCGACTTCCGTCCCAAGACAGGCCGCCACAGCTGGATTTGGCACCAGTGTCACAGGTGAGTGCCCGCCCACACCTTGGCACTGGAGAGTTAGGGGCAAAAAGCAGGGTCCGGGGCCAAGCGGTCTGGCACTTCCCTGGCCTCGGGCGCTTTCCTGGAGGGGTGTGTGCGCGGGATAAATCTCCCTTTCTAGATGCCTAGAGGCCTTGCCTGCAGGGAGGCAGTGAGGAAACCCCAGGCGGCCACCTGCCCCCTCGATCTTTTCCACCTTCTCCCTGTAGATGGTGCTCGTGGGGTGCTTCCCATGGCAACATCCCACAGGGAAGTTGCTGGTCCCCGTTGGGATGTAGTTGACCATTTCCCGACAGGGGACCACAGGCCTTGTCTCCAGAGGCCAGGTGAAATGAGGACTCCCGGAGACCTGCAGGCCCAAAACAGACATCCCGCCAGGATGCTGGCTCTGCAGAATCAGCTGGCCAGGTCCCGCAGCAGCAAGGCCAGGCCCAGAACAGCACGAATGGTCCGTGCACAAAAGGGACAATGAGCACCCTTCCCTATCAGGGGCCTCCAGGCCCGGGAGAGGGACACCGTGCTCATGACACGGGCAGAATGAAATTTTTCTTCAGGATGCAGTGCGGAAGGCTGCGGAACAGGCACCGACTCTGAGACTCGGCCTTGCCTGAGATAATAAGCACCTTTCCCTGGAGCATGAACAGAGCTGTCATTACAGCGGGACTGGAAACAATGGTGGCAATTTGGTCCCAGGCTGACAAGGAGCTGAGCGCGGGCGCCCCAGCAGCTCAGCACCGAGGCGGGTCCTTGGCGGGAAGGCACCCTGGAGGCTGCCGGGGCTAGGCCAAGACCCCGGACGACAGGGCAGCTGTGCCATGCTGCCTGGCAGGGGTGCAGACAGAGCAGGCTGCGGGCCTCACACGTCCTGGGTGCAGGAGGGAAGGGTTGTCCTGCTCTTCGGCTTTCCTCTCGGGTAGCGCTGGGCCTCGGCCACGTCCTCCCCTGGCCTCGGTCCTCCCCCTGGCCGCGCCCGGCTCACGGCTCTGCCTCTCCTGCAGGCACTACCACAGCATCGAGGTCTTCACGCACTATGACCTCCTGACTCTCAACGGCTCCAAGGTGGCCGAGGGGCACAAAGCCAGCTTCTGTCTCGAGGACACAAACTGCCCCACAGGTACGAGGCCGCCGGCCGGCATCGTAGCACACCTGGTGACGTCAGTCTCCTCGCCTGACACCCCTTGTTATCCTCCTCTTGCTCTCCTTCCCTACCCCTCTGGGAGACCAGGTTCCCCTCCGCCCAAGAGCCCCAGTCACCTGGAGATCCCGGGTTGGAGTTCGCACTCAAGGCAGTTAGAAAAGAGCCATTTTGGCGGGCGCAGTGGCTCAAGCCTGTCATCCCAGCACTTGGGGAGGCCGAGGTGAAGGGATTGCCTGAGCCTGCGGGTTCGAGAACAGCCTTGGCAATTGGCGAGACTTCCTCTCTACAATAAATCAAAAAGTTAGCTGGCCATGGTGGCTCATGCCTGTAGTTCCAGCTACTTGGAATGCTGAGGAGGAAGGATCGCCGGAGCCCAGCAGGTCGAGGCTGGGGTGGCCATGAGCGAGCCACTGCACTCCAGCCTGGATGACGGAGTGAGACTCCAACTCAAAAAAGAAAAAGAAAAGAAAAGAGCCTTTCTTACCTTCTGAAATCGCAGGCAGAAGGCTTACTTCCTTTGAGTCCTGCTGTTGAGGCACCAAGCACTTTCTGGGACGCCAATTGCACTCCCCAGGGGCAAGACCAGATTCCAGTCTGCAAACCCACAGTCCTCAGCCCTTGGGAACAGCATGGAAACCCTGGTCCTTAGAGGGTTGGGTGGATGAGGGAGGGAGGGGTGGACAAATGAATTAGCACAGCAGGCTGGAATCTTCCAACCACACTCCTGGCCCAAGAGATGTCCGTGAGCACATCCAAATAGTCTCCTTGTCACCAATGTGGCTTGCCGCAGTGCTGGACGCCTAGTCAGAAGGGTCTCGGGCAAGAGCTTGAAGCGAACCTCAGGGCCCTGGTTGGTGAAGTGGGCACAATGACTCGGAACTGGTGAAGCAGGGTAGGATGAGATGGTGACGTCCGAGAGACCTAGCAGAGTGCTCGTCCTGAGTACCTAGGTGGTGCCTGAATACCCGGGTGTCTGCCCCCTTCCCTCCAGGACTGCAGCGGCGCTATGCGTGCGCCAACTTTGGGGAGCAGGGCGTGACCGTAGGCTGCTGGGACACCTACCGGCATGACATCGATTGCCAGTGGGTGGACATCACGGACGTGGGCCCCGGGGACTACATCTTCCAGGTGAGAGCGGGGGGATGCCCACAGAGCCCCTTGGAACTCCAGATGACCCCAGGCTTTCCCTGACGACACAAGGAGAGAGCTCACAGCTTCTGACAAGCCAGTCACCTGCAGGAGCCGTGTTCCTGGGTCCCAAGGACCGGGCTTGAGTCTTGACTCTGAACTCTGGGCACGTCCCCACTTTTCAGACGTGACCTCCCCGTCCCCATCTGCCATGCTTACCTCCTGGGGTGACAGTATGAATGAAGCCAAGAGTAGAGACGCGCTTTGTAAAATACATGAGCTGTAAGGGACTCAGAGACCCAGTCACCCCTGTCCCGTCGGCCCCTCTCGCCCCAGGTGGTTGTGAACCCCAAATACGAGGTGGCCGAGTCGGATTTCTCCAACAACATGATGCAGTGCCGCTGCAAGTATGATGGGCACCGGGTCTGGCTGCACAACTGCCACACAGGTAACCGTGAGCCGCGCGGGCAGGCCAGGAAGACGCTAAATCACCCTGCCTCCGCGAGCGGTGTGTGTGTGAGTGGGAGTGTGTGTTGTGTGTGTGTGTAGGCCAGGGACGGAACAGGGCGAACTTCTTGGCCATCCGCACGGGCAGATCTCTAGGATGACTCAGACCACCAGCATCACCCAGCCACCCCTCCTCCTCCCTCCCTCTTGGCACGTCCGGCTGTTGGTGAACAGTTTCCAGTCTGTCCTGGAGCCCTTCCTGCCACCTCAAGCCACGTCGGGATCTTTCTTCCCTTCTCTTTAGCGTGGCCTTTCTCAGCTGCCCCCCATCCTAAGCTGACTGCCTCCCAGGCAAATGCAGAAGTCCCCTTGCCCCGTGTGGCGGTCTCCAGCTGTGATCGGTGCTTGCAAGAAGGGGACCACAGAGAACAGGGACACTTACAGGACTGATAAGATCAAAGGAAGTAGCATGACCCAGCAGGGGCAGAGAGAGGAGGTGGTTGCTTAAGTGTCAGTAAAGACACCCTTGATCTTCAGGTGTAAAATGAGCCTGTACTTACTGTGCACAGCTTGTGTGGGGGGGGGGGGGGGGGGGCGGGCGGCGCTGTCCACGCAGGTAACATGCATGGGTGAGGGCCTACCGCCTGGACACGGCGCCAGACACTGGGAACGCCAGTGTAAGACCTGGAGCCCAGGACCAAGAAGGCTTTGCACGCCTGCAGCAGCCCGGGACTACTGGTACGCCACACAGGCAGGGAGTAAGAGCTGAGCAGGCAGAGAACGACCAGTGGCTGGGGCCGGGGAGGCTGCACAGAAGAGGTGACGCTGGACCCGGGTTTCAAAGGAGGGGTAGCAGTCCAAGGAGGAGGAAGCACATAGGGCTGGGCTCCAGGGGCTCCCCTGGGTCCCAGGCCAATCCCACCGCTTTTGAGCTGGAAAACGGCGAGGGAATCCTTATCTGTGCAGTTTTCTCTTTTGGATAATGCAGCGGTGCACTTCAAACCTACTAAGGACTGAAGTCCTAGGCAGGGAGGGCTACGATAGTTCTGAGAGTGGACTTTATCCTGTGGGCTTCTGGGAACCGACAGGTTTCAGTCAAGGAAGCAAAAGATCACTTATGTTTTCAAAAAATAGCTCTGGCAACAGAGGAAGGAAGAACAGTGTAAGGGTTCAGACCTGTGTGACTCAGCAGGCTGTGCTGCCGTTCCATGAGGCAGGAAGATGAGAGGCTCAGGAATTGGGATCCGAGGCTGCACACGGGGACAGCAGACCCTCCGCGATGCGGGAGGAGGCTGCAGGGGATCCAGGCCAGTGAGGAGGCCCAGGAAGAGGATGCAGAGGCCCGGCAGGGCCCCTGCAGAGAGCAGAAGGCACACCAGGCTCTTTAGTGAAAGGGCTGTGTCCAGGTGTGCAAGGACTGAGGAAGTGAGGGATGCCGATATCCAGTGTTGAGAAGAGTGGACAGCTGCTACCTGCTTTAGGCCTCAAGGGGCAGGGCTATCCTGGAGCAGGTAAAAGTGCAGGAGGAGGGTGACTGGCTGGAGCAGGAGCCCTAGACCCTCGCGGCAGAACTGCAGGGCCAGAGCAGGGAAGAAATGCCCGGCCGCTCTCCTTCACCCTCCTACCTCCTGCTGCCCACTGACCTAACTCGACCAGAAACCCGAAGACCAGGGAACCCAAGTGATGTCATCTCTAGGGGCCAGTTTCCCAGGGTACCTACGTGCTAAAGGGTGGAGAGTGAGTCGGGAGTGGGGAGGGGTGGCACAAAGGAGAACACCCAGCCCAACCCTCTCCCCTCAACTGCCTGTTCTTCCTGATGGCCCTGAGACCCCACGCCTGTCCGGGGCCTGTTTCCAGAGAGTGACTGGTGCCTGTGCCCCAGACAGACCTGAGGAGAAGGCAGAGCGGGGCAGATGACCTGCAGGCACAAAGCTGTCAGGACGGGGTGAGACCTCGGTAGGGCTGGTCTGCAGCCTGACCTGCTCTCCTTTGGCCCGCAGGGGATTCGTACCCAGCCAGCACAGAGCTTGCCCTGGAGCAGGAAGAGCGCCTCAGAAACAACCTGATCTGAAGCCGCCTCTGCACTCCCAGCTGCCGCTCATACACCAGATACCTCAGCCCGTCAGAGCCGTGCCCTCTGCGCCCCGACTCTGAGGAAGTGGGCCAGTGCCCCGGAGGTACCAAGAACCTGCTCAGGAAGCCTTCTGACGGCAAGACCGCCCACCCAGGTGGCACTGCTCCCTCGGGCTGGCGCCCGGCCTGTCCCCTGGGGCCTGTGCCTGGAGTATGGCCTCCAGGCCTGCTCGGATAAGGAGACCCAGTTCTCTCCTGGATTTTGCCTGGGTTCGGGAGCTCTCCATTCCTTAGGGACGGACTCTGGCCCAGTGCCCGGTCTAAGTGGTGCTTCGCCAATGTCCTGGAGGAGTAGAGGAGAGAGGATCAAACCACACGGCAGGTGGGGTTAGCTCTCTGCTAGAGCTCAAAGCAACACAACTTGTGTCCAAGTCGCAAGTGACAAGTGAATCTGGTGGGCTCAGTCCCTGGCTGCTTCTGCCCTCACTTGGAACTCACCTTTCTCATTCTGCTCTGAGTCTGTTCGCTAGCATCCCTGCTTCCATCCTCCCGCACACCTGAGTGTTTCTAACACCCCTGGAGGCTGGGGCCTCGGCACCCCTGATCACCTGATGGGCCAACGCCGCCGTTAATGAATGCTTGGGAAGGGGCAAGTCTCACAGAAGTGGCTGGATGGGGCCTTCCTGTAGAGCAGCGGAGGTGGGCAGAGCAGAAGGATGCTGAGGTAACATGGACCCAGCTCCTGCTGGGGCCTCTGCCAAGCAAGAGACACGTGCCACTTACCTGGCAGGCAATCCAGTCTCCCTCAGGGTCACCACGCATCTCAGGACTGGCCTCCGTTTCAGGTCTCAGCCGAGTGTCTACAGTGAACGCTGCATAGATCATATTTTTGCCACGGAAAGAACATCGGTCAACCAAGCTACTCATCTCTACAGAAGTATGAAGACAGGCCTGGTAGAATGAGGGCAGAAGACCATGGAGAAATCAGAAGGGGACGTTCAGTTAAGACAAGAACCTGGCAAAGGCCGCCTGCCACCCCGGCGTGATGTGGCTGCAAGTGCTCTTGCTCAGGCAGTGTGAAAGCCCAGGGCCTTCCTGACACTGTTCTTGACCTTTTCCACTGAGACATGTGACGCGGTGATCCTTCCACCCTGACCCCCCAGTGCCAATAAAGGTTCCTCCTTGTGGACTGCTGCCAAGACGCGCCTCGCCGTGATTACCCTCGCTTCCGGGCACACTCACTCGCCCCTCAGTCCCGCTGAGCCAGGGACCAGCACACAAGGGGCACGCGCACCATGCCCGACAGCCCCGCTACAGTTCTCTAGTAGAGATGAGCTGACTGTCCACTTCCCAGCCGCCCTCCTCAGGCTCGGTGCCGAAACACGGGTGGGAAAGGTTAAGGGACGAGGGCTAGGGCAAGAAGGTCGAGTCTGCGGACTGTAAAATCTGGTAACCAAGGCTGCAGAGCCAGAACAAATGGCAGCGGATGGAGCAGATCTACCGCAGTTCTCCCTGCTGCCCCCTCCTTGGGGAGGCAGAGGGGACATGTTCTGGGGTACCTCTATGAATACAAAGAAGCACTTTCTCCCTTCTCCCCGACCTTCTCTCCTCAGCTCCCTCCTCTTCCTCATTAGGCGGAGGGAGCATTATATTTTGGCCCGGCCGTTGAGGTAAACAAGGGAAGGACTGATTTCCTGTTGGACCCAGCAAGCATCCCCCAAACAGTAAGACATTATGCTCACACATGCAGCTAATGGTCTGTGAAGGAATGTGCAGTGCGCGGCGAGCGGGGGGTGCTGACGACCAGGTCCAGGCAGGGAGGTTACCCACAGCCTCTCGCTGGATCTAGTTTCCAGCAGGGCCCGGGAAAGCAGGCCAGGCAGCCGGCCACAGGCTCTGGCTCAGTCTTACTGCCCACATCACACGTTTGATAGGAGCAGCCAGTGCTCATTCTTGGAAAAGCTAGACAAGGGCTGTGCTGTTCCACCTCTGAGTTGAAAGGGAAGGACATGGGAAGACTGGTGGCTGGCATGACTTATAACTAGATGAGGAATGTCAACAGAACACCAACCACCAAATTCCAGACAGAACCAAAAACGTCAGAAGACGACGTTCACTGCGGCATACTTTAGCTTCAGAGAAACTAAACTGCTAAGAACCCCGGCTTACGCTTCAGAAGCCTCATTTACCTTTATTCTACAAAGACTTTCACTCTATGAAGAGTATCAGAACTCATGGGGAATGTACCTTTCTACTAAATTCCAGGTAATCCTGAGCTTTAGATGTCCAACATACACACACGGCAGAGCGCATGAGCTGTCTTCTGGGCTATCTAGCAAAGGAGCCGTGGCAGCTGTCTGGGGCTCTCCAACTAACCTTGCTTGGGAGGCATGGTTTAGACGCAGCCAAGAATTTCATCTCCATCTGGACACGCTGGAGAGAGTCTGAACTGGGCCACCAGCAGGACCTTGTCTTACCTCTAGCTAACACACATCAGTTCCAACTACTGGGGTGACAGAATTAAGAAGCACATTCTCTACTGATGGTAGAAGCAGCAGCAGCGCTCTGTCATTTTCAGGTGTTGGCTGAAAAGAAAAATCCTTTCTCTAGGCTGGTTATATGGCTAAATCTGAAAGTTAGATGTGGCTGATGGTTGGCTGAAAAAAAGGATAGGCTACTGGGTAGACAGCATTAGAATGAGAACCCAAGTAACTTCCTGAGAGTATGAGAGCTACAAGAGAACTGGGTAATAACATAGGGGCTGTATGTTACCATCAGCCATGTCCTTAAAAGCTAAAACGCGGTCCAGAAAGGAGAAGCCCCCTCCCAGGCAAGGGAGAGTAGCGGTCATCTCGTTTTTATGGCCAAGGGTCAGTCTTTGTCTTGAAGACTCAAAATAGTGAAGGCATACCTCAGAGGTATACCATTCAGCATAAAAGTCTGGCTGCAGCTCCCTGCATCTCCTTTCAAATGCAGTCACACTGTTCAAAGAGACCTGCCTGGCTTAGAGAAGTCTGTCCCATGAAGACAGCACAAGTCCTGCAGCTTCCAGGCAAAGAGAGGGGCACTCAGATAGAGGACGAGTGGAAAGGTCAAGAGAATGACTTATTTAATTCCCAAATTGGCATGGAGTCACTGGACATGAACAAGGGACACTGGCAGAACCGACCAAGAACGAGAAAACAACTCCGAGGAGCCGTGAGGGCTCTAAGACCTGAACAGTGGCAGGGATAGCGGGGTCAGGACTCGGACCCAAGGCCAGTGTCATCTGAAAACGGCCGAACAGAGCCCCAGCCCACCGTGCTCTGGGCAATGCGAATCATCCATCACGGTCAGGGGCACTAAGTCGGAAGAAAACAAGGCTGCCGCCCCGGCGAGGAGTGCCACGGGACACTCTGGCCACGTCAGCACTGTAAGGGCTAGGGCCACCACCAGAGCAGAACTGCCCTCCAAAAGCACTGGGAGCACAGATCTGGCATGGAGAAAGCCTGAGCCGATGGCTCAGTCCTGTCTGTGTCCTTCAGGAAGGCCCCCGCTGCCCAGAGGTGTTTTGCATCCTGGCTGCGGGTCACTGTAACCGACGAGCTGGTGCTGTGTGCCAAGTGCCTTTGGCACAGGCTGAGAGGATCGTACCAAGAGCGTGCTGTGTGCCAGATGTCTTCTGCAGGATGTCATATTCGACAGAGATGGCAAAAGGCAAGAAAGAGGCTGGGTGGGGGCACACAGGGGGACAGGAGCTTCCCCATGCCACTTCCAGGTAGTGCCTTCTGCAGTACGCTCTGAGGCAGAGACAGCAGCGCTCTACTCCCTAGGGGTCAACACGAGCAACAGATCCATTAACCCATGCACAGCACTACAGGAGAGAAGATAAGAAGGGAGCTGTGCTCCTGTTTCTTTGTGGGCATGACAAAAATGACAAATGCCAGAGTGATGTGTGTCACAAAATGGGCTTTAATGGCTCCCTCTTACAACACAGTGTCACCGCTGACACTGGAGCTGGCACCTAGTTCCCACGCCGGCTGCCGACGAGGACGAAGCTGGCATGCCCTGGCTGCTGTGTGGCTGGAGTGGCCTCAGGCCCCAGGCGCGCGACAAGCCCTGGAGTCTAAGTTCCCATATCCGCTGCAGTTTCCAGCTCTGGCGTTCCAGAACCCGCAGTGTAGATCCTGCATGTGCCAAGCACACCAGACCTGTTCTGTCTCTCTGCACCAGCTGCTCCCGCCCCAGCCCTCCCTCCCCCAGTGCTGCTGTTCTGTTTTGTGAGGTCCTTGGCAGGGCCTGTGTCTCCCATCGCTGCAGGTCTGAATCCTCAGCTCTTTTCTGTGTTTGCTTTGAATGTCTTGGAAGCATGATCCCCGCTAACAAAACTTGCCCCATGCAGGACTCCTGAAAGTCACATCTTCCATATTTCTTCCTACCATGCCCACCACTGTGGGGGAGATTCCAAAGAACTGCACCTAGGAGTGAAGCACCCAGGAGTGAAGACAGGAGTCTGTCTTCTTTCTACACCCAGTCAGTCCTTGTCTCGATGGCTCTGGTCTCTTTAACATGCACATCTGCATGTACACACAGAGCTCTGGAAGGATCTTCTCACCCGAAGACTATGGAAACATGTTCTGATTCCTGGCGTTATCCCTCTCATTGAGTGACATTCAAACTGCAGACTGGTCTCTGCCTTCCCAGATGTCTTCCCGTTGCTTGGCTTCCAACCGTTTTCTCTCTGTAAACAACAACAGTGTTAATTAAACATGGCTGTACACTTCACATGACCAGTGACTTTCCTTTAATCCAAATTACAAGGCAAACTTTAACCATGAGACAAGTAGACATCCTGGTTTCTCTTACCTGATCCTAGAGTTAATACCTTTAACTTTCCAAGTGCTTTTGTAAGTGGAAATGACACCACAGGTCTTTAGATTTATTACTATATAATAAGAAGAGAAAGATTTAGGGCTAACAGAAACGAGAAGCATATGGTGTAAGTCAGAATCTAGCAGAAGCCAGATTCTAGTCTTGTTAATACATATTTATCTTAATTCTAGTGTTCAACTGTTTAGTGCCTCAGCATAACTGTCCATTATTTCCAGTTTACTAATATTTATAAATATTCCAACAGGGATCAAGAATATATACCAGTATTCTTCTTCTACCTCACTGCTTAAATGGAAATGGGGGCCCCTGGGCTGGACTCATACCTCCTTCTCTACAACCTTACTGGGAAAATACTTCAGAGGCAAACTAAATTTCAGTACTTCCAAGGCATGTGTAGGAGCCAGAAATCTGAATATACAATCCCAATGTGGAAAATGACAACATATAATGAAGAAAAACTAAGGACTATTTCTAAAACAAAAGCAATACAAATCTGGTTACTCTACCTTGAATTTTTAATACAGAAGCTTGGTTCTCCATTTAACACTCTCACCAAGACCTATACAGACCATGCAGATCACACACACAGTCTGGTGGCCCATGCACGTTAGGTGCCACAACAGCAGTGCTAATTGCATGGCCAGTCATTTATCTTGACACCATAAAATGGTGATAAGCCTAAATCACAGATGATGAGCCTAAATGTTTCCTTCCAGATTGATAATGCCTGTAAAGATTTTGCAAGTCATGAACCAGGAAGATTGACAGAAATCAAGGTGAGTTGAAAGTTAACACTTGCTAGCTGACATATCTTTCCAAAGCAGCAGAATGCCTTACAAAATTCCTAAACTATATTTGTGCTTTAAGGGCAAAGACATTGGTTATGAAGCTGACTGACACTTGGAAATGTAAGAAAGAGACATTCACTGCTATTTGGGCACCATCTTGTGGCATTATTGGAATATAGCAGCAACGTTACAAGAGGCAAAAAGAGTGAGGGTCAGCAAATTGCAAACTGAAGGCTGGTTAACAGTGCCCTGGCACTGAGGCAGGGCTGAACTGGGCTGGGATTCTCCGGGACACAGCATGAAGGGTAACTGATTTGTCTACAGGAGGCCAGGATTTCGCAGGAAGGCAATGTGGTTTTGATTCGTATAAACACAGAAAAGTTAGGCAGGCTCTCAAGGCAAAAGCAGTCTTGGATGAAAGTCAGCAAAAACTAGTTTCTAGATTATAAGGAAAGTGTAGAAACTAGAAAAGTAGACCTCAAAATTTTCAGTAAGACATAACACTTAAACCAGACAGGTAATATGACAAGTTATAAAATAATCAATCCAGCAGTAGCAGAAAAATATGACTGGCACATAAGCCAGTTCCAAAATCAAAACAGTTCTAACAACCAACTTGTTGCCTTTTTTTTTTTTTTTTTAAGCTTACGGTCATAACATTGATGGTGGTAAATCTAGCCTAAAAGGATACAAAGCTGTTTATAGTTTTTATATATCCCATTTAATATGATGCTGAAATACAACGTGTTTGATTTTGGGGTTATGAAACAAATAGAGGAGAGATACCATATTACCTATCTTAAATCTGAAGAGCTCAGAATTCTGAAACATTTCCTACTCTAGTGCTTTTT
The DNA here is from genome assembly GCF_000164805.1 of Carlito syrichta. Classification (NCBI taxonomy): domain Eukaryota; kingdom Metazoa; phylum Chordata; class Mammalia; order Primates; family Tarsiidae; genus Carlito; species Carlito syrichta. Next base: position 23,687 of record NW_007088638.1, read on the forward strand.
AATGAAAGCACCGTAGCTCTGTATTACCAAATCTATGTAAATATGAATAAATTTTAGTGGCAAATCATATGCAAAATCTAGTAAGAGCAGGAAGACATTGAGAAGCACAAATAATAGTGAAAACACGAGGTATAAATTTAGAAATACAGAACACGGATATGAGAAATATAGGTCAGGATATGACTTAAAAGGAATGTCTTCATTTAGAAGATGAGGAAACGGAAGGTCAGAGAGCCTGAGTGACTTGTCGAAAGTTACACAGTCAGTGAAAGTCCTGAATCTGGAACCCAGGCCTGAATTCTTACCCAGCATAGCTTTCCACTCTCCTGACATCTGAAAACCCAATCTAAAAATATCTATATAAAACGGATATAAATGTGGAAAAAAACGGACTGACAGAAAGACCAAGAAACATGCTATCTCTTTATCAAAGAGAAAGGGATGCCACACTTTAAGATCTGGCCCCCTTTCCATCTTGGAGTGGTGGATTAACCTTTTCTCTCTCATCAACTTCTAAATAAACTATTTTTCCCAATCTACAAAATAAAAAGAGAGAAAGGAAAGCAGATGTTCACTGATGAGGTGCACAAAAAAAAGCTTCCATTAACTCTACTTCCAACAATTCAATATGTCAAGTAAGGAAAGAGGAAGCCCAACAGCCATAAGGGCAAGGCACTAAGGAAGCACAGAAAATCAGGCATGAAGTGATTAACCCGACACGCTTACATAAGATGGCCCTGAAGACTTTCGTTCTCCAGGATAATAAATAATCAAGAGAAACAACTACATTAAATTAGTTGATTGAAATCACAGTGCGGTCAGTCACCACTTCTTACTAAGGGAACAAAAAGTTTTGAAGACTGAAAAAGGGCCACTTCGTTGTATTTTGTTTTTTTTACTAGAGAAGAGGGATGTAAATTTACTTCAAAATGTACTTCTACACCTAAGAAAAACAATCTCAAAATCCATCTGTAGCCACCTACAGAGTAATAGTCAACATGCTTTGTGAAGAATATGTCTGGTCAAATGAATGTAATCGCTTTCTTTCATGGAGGAGATAACTTCAAGGAGAAGTTATCCTCTTAATTTTAGCAAGGCGTCTAGATCTTACGTTTACTGAGTATTTACATAATCATCAATATACAGGGAAAATACAGTCCAGACCATATGAGGGGGCATTTAACTCTGGAGAACAGAATGGTGATCAGTGTATGAAGTGTCAACACAAGGAGTCACCTAATATTTATTTAGCAACAGCTGGTGACCTGGTCAGTTAGTCCTAGGTTAACATTTTCATCTCTGATTGAGGAAAAGGAAGTTTATAAAACAGCAACTGACACCAAAAAGATGGGTAAATGCTTCATCTCAAAAAAAAAAAAAAAAAGAAAAAATCACACCAAAATGAAAGTGTGGTAAGAAATGAAGGGAACTCCAGACATTGGGGAGAAAGGAGGCCAAGAAAACAGCCTAAGACTGGTTATGAGTCAGTAATACCACACTACCCTAGATAATGGAGAGCCCAAAAATGGATTCAGAAGGTAGAAACTGTGATTAAGTTCACTTTACTGCGGGTAAGTCTTACAGATGATTTTAAGTTCTCAGTGATTTAATTCATCAAACTAGGTGAATACATTACTGTTTACTTACTCTGCCTCTCAGGCCTATGACCCAAAGATGGCCTTTTAGAACCAATTAATCACCTATCTCCAAGAGTAAAATAAAATGAATTATAAAATAAAATGATAGTAGGCTTTAAAAATGAGAAGGTTGCCGGGCTCAGTGATGCAGCCTATAATCCCAGCACTTTGGGAGACCGAGGCAAGGGACTGTCTGAGCCCACGGGTTCGAGACCCACAAGAGCAACTTGGCGAGACCTCGTCTCTACAATAAATCAATAATTAGCTGGGCGCATGCCACTGCACTCCAGTCTGGACAACAGTGAGACTCCAACTCAAAAAAAAAGAAGATTTAGCTTATTCTGAGAGGTAATGATATCTATCTCCAATTTCAGGTGGGAATCAAGTATTTGGATAAGTGGAACATGGGAACATTTTACACGTATTTTGAAGTTCGGTCTTTAAAATGTGGTTTTATCATTTAGTATGCATCAATGGTTTAAAATACATGATTAAATCAAATAAAAAGCACTCAATGAGCCGGGCTCGGTGGCTCAGCCTGTAATCCCGTGCCTTTGGGAGGCTGAGGTGAGTGGATTGCCTGAGCCCGCGGGTTCGAGACCCGCCTGGGCAGCAAGACCTCATCTTTACAATAAATCAAAAAATCAGCCGGGCGTGGTAGCGCATGCCTGTAATTCCGGCTACTCGGAAGGCTGAGGCAGAAGGATCGCTGGAACCCAGCGGGTCGAGGCTGCGGTGGCCGGGAGCGGCCACTGCACTCCAGTTTGGGCTACAGAGTGAGACTCCAACTCAAAAAAAA
>NW_007088638.1:26142-40691 GCF_000164805.1 Carlito syrichta
CCCAAACAAAAAAAAAAAAAAAAAAAAAAAAAAGGCACTCAATGATCTGGGTTTCATTTCCCACGTTTAGTGCAGATCTAATTGGTGATATATGGGGCTGGACTAAAAGACACTTTCTCCATGTTTAGAGACTATTTACTAAAGCTATCTTCCTCCTGATATACGCAACGTGATTTCCTTGAAATGACTGGGGTACTTCCTTCTCAATCCTTCCAAGAGTAGCTTTGATTTCTGAATCTCCTTTTTAAGGACTAAGGCAGAGAACTCTCATTAAAAAAGTAAGATCAAAGTAGGGTGAACAATCTAGCAGAAAAGCACTTAAAAGCCAAAATCACAAATTCTAGAAGGAGGGTTTCATATGCAGTATTCAACTCCTTAGTTTCATTAAGAAAAACACAGAGGATTTAGAAAGTGTTCAGAGTAGAGTCATGAATAAGATTTATGAAGAAAAATTAAAGTAGCCAGTATAATTTTTGTATTCAGTCAATGAACGCGTATTGAGTATCTTTATATCCCTTGCTCTATGCCAGACAACAGAACTGAAGTAGGAGAAAGAAAGGCTGGAAAATCGATTACATAGTATTAGTAATGAAAGTACCTATATCAGAATGGTATATAAACTTCAATTTCCAGCCAGGCATGATAGTTCGTAACTATAATCTCAACACTTTGGGAGGCTGAGGTGGGAGGAATGCTTGAGTCCAAGAGTTCAAGACCAGACTTGGGCAACATGGTGAGAACTCATCTCTACAAAAAAACTTAAAAAATTAGCTGGGGGTGGTGGTGGATGCCTGTAATCCCAGCTACTTGGAAGGCTAAGGCAGGAGGATCACCTGAGCCCAGGAGGTCAAGGGTGCAGTGAGCCATGATCACGCCACTGTACTCCAGCAGGTTATAGAGTGAGATCTCACCTCAAAATAAAAAAAATAAAAAAAGATAAAACAGATTTCAGTTCCCATGCTAATTCCGATCAACTGACAATGGTTGTGTCCGAACTCCCCAAGGAAGAGTGTCATGACCGAGAAGCACCCACCATGGGTGGCAGATGAGAGCAGCAGCACACGACCAGGATCTGCCACTACCAGCTCTCAACTCCCAGCAGCCACATGAAGAACAGTAATCTGAGTGTGTAAAGCACCTTTCCAACACTTTTACACACGCTCATTTATACTGTGCTCAAAAAATTCCCCTTAACTAGGAAGGCTGAGCATTATGTTCGCTTGTTAGAAACTGGGGCCCAGAGAGGTACTCCTGACATGCCCACGGCCACACAGCCAACATAGCTGGTTAATGGCAACAGCTCGATGAGAGCCCAGATCCCCTCTCATTCCTCAGCTATTTGCTCTTGATCTTTGTAGCTCGATGTTGTTAGAACAGAAGGGTATCCAGATGCTATTTCTACCAAGGAGAAAAGAAAAGGAAATTGGTTTAAACTATCATGCAGATTTAAGCTAGATCTAAAAAAGATTTTTTTCACAGTGAAAGGCTGCTAACCATTGGTACAAATAAAAAAAGAAACTTGTCATGTTTCATTCTCTGGAGGTTTAACAAAATTTTTATATATATTCCCCCCCTCCCCTCCCTGGGAAAAAAGGTCAATTACCCCAAAAGTCTTTCAAAAGGCATTACAGTATAATAGAAAGAGCATGGGATTTCATTAGAGAGGTCTAGATTCAAATGTCTCCTCTCAAATTGCCAGCTGAGTGATCTTAGGCCACTTATATAACTTCTCTGGGTCAGTTCTACTCTCAAGATAATATCATCCATCACAGAGTTACCATAACGCATTGATTGCCTGGAATTCCTTTCCAGTTCTTTTAATCAACAAAAACCTTTTTATGATTTTAAGTTTTTGAATCTCCAGAATTGAAATGAAACAAGAAACAACTACTTAGAATAGCTACAAGAGGTACATATTTTTTCTTCCTACTCAAGGCAGATATCCCCACTAGATTTAAGTCTTAAAGAGAAGAACAAAATCTTGTCATCTCACAAATTCTCCTAAATAGGGAGCATGATGCTTTGCACAGGGCAGGTGCTCAATGAATGCCATGGAGCTGAAAGAGTATTAACGGAATCTTAATAGAGTAATGACAGAAAGCATGCACTGGAATTTGTGGAGTCACTATATAGTCATATTGCAATAAAGAAAAATAGCAGCAGCCAATGCTTATCATAACTTCATTATAGGCCGATAGAAACAGGAGTAAGAGCACTTCTGTGGTGTTTGAAGATGACTTTCATAGCTTATCTCACTTGACTTCCATTTTATGGATGAGAAAACAGAGGCCTCCAAAGAGTATTTGCCCAAGGTCACACGGCTAGTAAATGACAGGGCTAAGACGTGGACCCAGGAAATCTGATCCCAGAGGCTATAATGTCATCAACTATGCTGTACTGATCCTTCCTCCAGTGGAAAAGAAAAAGAGTTGGGGAAAAAATTATCCTTTATGCTTAGTACCTCAATAGTCCCTTTTTTTCCCACAAGTGAGAAGCCTGGGGCTCTGTGCAGGCAAGTACATGAGTATCTGCTCAATACAGAAAGATGCCAGAAAAGAGATACCTCTGGAAACCTTCCAGAGGCATTTTCTCTGATATGAAAAATGGGAGCGCTCTGGAGTGCAGTAAAGGCAGAGTCCTCTATAATACATACGGCCTCAGTACCAGCAGGTAGGAGAAACTTATCACAGTGGGTCTCTATTCATAAAAAAAGACCTTCTTTAGAAAAGTAACAGGACACTCCCTCACCAACAGTCTCATTGTTAATTGCATCACTGAAATGCCCTTTGTACAGCTAGACACCGAAAACAAATACTTCAAGTGGAGCTGCATGCTGATGTACCTAGAGAGAAAGACAGGAATGCTCAGATGATGTCCATGCAAAACAACTGCTGCAGTATCTGCAGAGACACGGTGCTTATTACCCACATGGACGCATGACACACTGCAAAGCAGTCTCATCGCCTTTTACAGACATCACTGTTATCATACTCCATCAGTCTTTTGAGATAACTCTGCTTGTCACACAGAAATGATTCTTCTCAAAGATAACCAATTAGTAAAGGGCTAAGATTCCTGCACATTCTTCTTCAGTCTAATTCTGTTATTGCTATCTATAAATACTAAAGGAATCCTCTTCTGTTTCTGTAGTCTATAAGAGGACTTTGAACAAGGCAGTGGAAAAAAATCAAAACTGCCTCATTATAATCATTAAGGTTTCAAAAATCAGTTGGGCTTAACTCTGAAACTCAGCATCTGCCATGACACACTCTGTCACTGGTTATCTGGCCAGTGCAGCTGAGAGTCCGCAAGCTGCCTGCTATCACCAAAGCAGAGAGGACAGGAAGTATTAATGGCCTTGTTAGACCAGTAATAAACAAGGAGTTTGAAACTTCAATTCGTTTAATGGAAAAATGAAGCTACTTTTCGGTAAGTGGGATTTTCAGAATAAATTGCCTTCACAGATTCCACAGATTGTGGCCAAGGCAATGAGACTGTCTAAAGCCCAAAGGTTGATAAAAAGTACTGAAGTGCCAAGCTGGAGTCCCAGGCCTTTGCAGACAATTCACCAGCCGATCAAGGGGAGAGACAGATTTTAACCTCAACTCCTAACTACAAGGAAAGAAACAGCCTGCTTGTGGATTGATGGAAATCCGTTTCTGAGAACTCTTGGACACCGGAAACGAATCAGAAGACGGGCGAATCTAAATGTTCTCGAATGGAGCCACTCAGGCCTGTCTTGAAGAGACGAAACCCCTCCTACAGTCATCATCAATATGTCAGCTGCTGACTCTTCCTTACTCTGTCCCCCACCTCAGACCTAAACCAAGTGATAACAGCATGGCAATACCATGGCAATTATGGCCCAGTAAAAGCACTGCAACGAGGTTTTCTGCCTAGGAGACTACTGTGCCTTCACAAAACATTTCTTCTCAGAGTTTTAGAGCAGAACTGGTAGGAAAAGCCACAGATGGGCCGAGAAGGCCACGCCCATCTCTTGGAAAACAGCAGCAGAAGCAGGGATTAGGATTCCCTGGCGTGTGGAACAGGCAGACACATCCTGAAATGTTTTCCTCCCAAACACAAGGCATGAACATGCCTATACACCTGGGAGGCTTCTAAGAAATGGAAATGACAAAATGGAACAGGCTCCACTCATTTCCATTTTTTAACACACGCCTTAGGGTGAGCTCTAGAGGGAGCAGGAAACACCATCCCTTCAACTCACCTCGGGCTTCCTGCAGTTTCTTGAGCTCTGCTTCCCTTTCTGTTTTGCTCTGCTTGCTTCGAACCCCAAGGGCACCGATGACTAACCTTCTGGCAAGGGCTGCTGAAGTCTCGGGACGCTCCTTTGCTGGCTGGAGGAACTCTGAATGGAGGAAAGGGAGGGAGTAGAAGGGAGTAAGAAGAGAGAGCACTACAGCTCCCAGTGATTTAACTCAGTAATTAACATACAAAATAGACTACAAGGGCTGCATCAGCAGTAATTAATACAAGCCTGATAGATGACGATCAGAGGAAATTAACACGGCAAAGCACAAACAACCCTGGTTTCACTATCTGCATTAACACAATTTTTTACAGCGACTCAAACAGCTACACAGAGGTAAAACCAGGTAGGGATGTCATCAGAAACCGGTTGCTGCATTGCTTGCAGTCAACATCTCACACTCTCCAAGAGGCTGCTCAGATGCCTGATTTCCAACACGGCCATTTCTTTTTTTCCTTAAAAACACACTTCTTTTAACACTAAAAATAAAAGTGATATGTCTTTCGAAGTCTAGATGCTGTAAAACTGCTAGAAAGAACAATAACACCATCATCAGCAAGAATAAAAACCCCAGGAATTACAGGCTCACCAGCATAAGCTCTAGCTTTGGCCTTAGCTGCTCTCGTGGCCTGCGACAAGGGTCGGATCTTCACCATGGTATGTTTAATACCCAGCGCATCACGAGCTGCAAAGAGGAATACATATAAGGAGGCCGAAGACATGAAGTGAAGTGATGCAAAGAAAAATTTAGGGCTAGTTCTCAGAAAGTATTTCCTAGAGGCTGGGTGTGGTGGCTCACACCTGTGATCCCAGCACTCTGACAAGCCAAGGCAGGAGAACCTCTTGAGCCCACAAGTTCAAGACCAGCCTGAACAACATAGCACAACCTCTACAAAAATAAAAATGAAAATATCACCAGGCATGGTGCTGTTCACTTGTAGTTCCAGTTACTCAGGAGGCTGAAGCCGAAAATCACCTGAACCCAGGAGGTCGAGGCTGCAGTGAGCTGGGATCACGCCACTGCACCCCATCCAGGGCAACAGAGTGAGATAAGACCCTGACACACAACGAAAGAAAAAGAGCTAAGTATTCCCTAGAGGTTATGCTTTTTTTCCAAATCAAGCAAAAGTGATGGTATAACCTAGAAAATCTGTAGGAAACAACTTGGCAGTGAATATTTTATACCAGAAATCAGCAAACTATGGCTCTGCGACCAAACCCAGTCAACCTCCTGTTTTTGTAACTAAAATTTTACTGAAACAGAGCTGTGCCCATTTGTCTGCATTGCCTATGGCTGCCTTCTTGCTCCAACAACAGAGCTAAGTAGTGACGGGGAATATATGCCTCACAAAGCCTACATCACTACATTTAGTATCTGGCCCTTTACAGAATAAGTCTGCAGACTCATACTCTAGGTGGTTCAGACAGGAACCAACATTCCAACATCTCTAATTTCTTTGAATGCCTATGCATCAGATCTGTCATGAGGACAACGTGAAGGTCCAATTATATATTCAGAGAGTAGATATGACAATTTCTCATTGGATGGGTTAAAGGGCTGCATCAAACTCATTTGTCTGAGAAAAAAAATCACAAACACTGTAAGATTTAGTCCCACTGGCTTCTTAAATCTCTACCTTCAATCTGTTTATACACTACCTGACAGTTATGTGTACAAATAACCTGGGAAGAAGTTTACTATCTCTCCAAATGCCATTAGATTAAGGTGAAAAAGGAGAGGAGGAACACACGGTACCAAAGTACCATGCCTCAAAAACCTGTCTTTGCCTATTACCTATATGAGCTGAATAAAATGCCAACTGGCTGGGATAGAAGGGAAATAGAAAAAGAAGCGTGAGAAAATAAACAGTAAGAAAGGAATACTGAAACCCAGGGGGTGAATACCTGTAATTGGACTGGAGAACACTCCTAGGGCATGTGTATCATCCACCCATTTAATATCAAATCCTTTCTTTCTGCAACAAAGAAAACAATTTTATTTCCTGAAATAAAATTTACTTTTATGAAACATCGAACAAATAGAATCTCATAAAGCATTTCACGAGATAGAGAGAAACACTCAACAAGCACACAGGTGGAATAGGGATAATGACACACAAAAAAGAGCTTGGAGGACAGAAGAAGCCACTGAATTTTAAAAGCAATAATACCATCATAAAAAACTACCCAAGGGTATTTTACGTTCCAGCCATTTTATAGACATCAACTAATTAATCCTCACAAGTCCCTTGGGGAGTTAGAGTATTTAATGCACTATTTATAAGAGAGGTCCTTAAGGGCAGGGAACAAGAAGAGATGGAAAGAGGAGCAGAGGAGGGGGAAAAGAATGCAGGAGGAGGAGGTAGGCAGGGAAGGGCACCAGGATTTAATGCAAACATAAACTCTGCAGAGAGCAAAGGGGAAGGAGGGGAGAGGGGAAAGAGGTGGGGAGAGATTACACTGCAAGATGTCGTTCAAATTTTAAAAAGTCAGTTAATGAGGAAGAAAGGACAACTACAATCAGAGAAGCTCATCTTGCTTTTCTTGTTGCAGAAGGATGGTTAAAAAAAGTAAAAGGAGAAGAAAACGATGGCAAGTCAGGAAAATTCAGGACAAAAGAAATCATAAGAGAAATATCAGATCAGGTTAGAAATAATCAAAAGAATGAACATTTCAGTACTAGAAAAACTTTATTCCAGAGCAGAACTATACAGTAAGCAGGAGGAATGTCAAGATAATGAGAAAACAGTGATATTTTTCAACTAGGAGCTTGAAACTGCTCATGAACTCAACACAGTTCAGTGGAAAGAGAACAGGTTTGAGGACTGGATATAAATGGACTCAAGGTTCTGCCACCTTGAGATCTCAGGCAGGTTTGACCTCTCTTAAAGCTAGGTCGGCTCATCTGTAGAAATGGGCATAGTATCTTGCTTTCAGAGATGTTGTGAAAATGGAAATGAGATCACCCATAACAAGAACGTGGTATGGAGCACATGGTAAGGCTCTAAATAAAATGGTGCTCATTATTTTTAATAGCAATGTTCATCAGGAAGATTATTAATATTGACGAAGGTGATTAAAACATGAAGTTGACTCTGTTACTTGACTTATAGACATTATTACAGGCTTTTGCACCATGGTCATTCAAAAATTTTATAATCACTATACAGAAAAAAAATAAAAGACAACCGCTAAAATATCCCTGCTCTTTAACAGTCAGTCAAGAAAAAAAATTCCCTTAAGAAAAAAATAAAGTAGGCTTTGAAGGTTAGAGAATTTCCTGAATGGAAGGGAAAGTTTAACCATGGCATAAAATAACTGTAGGGATTGGAGACTGAAAAAGTTCAATAGTAGCAGTCTATTCCATAAGACAGGTTACAAAGAGGAAGGGAAAGACCTAGATGTGTTTTGGAGGACCTTTTCAACTCTAGAATCTCATAATCCTTTTAACCTCTTCTCTTTGGGGGAATGTTTTCGAATTTGATAGAAAAATAGTCTTGCAGGTAAGATCAGGATGAAACAAAGCAAAAGGAAGTAAATAATTCATACGAATTATGTAATCTTAAGGAAATTCTAGACATCAACAAAATGATCCTTGTTTTTAAGAACTGTCATTATTAATGACAATCTAAGGTAGTTCTAATTTGGGATTTAATCTCACTGACTGTTTTTTAAACCTATTATGAATTTTATATTTAACAGGCTCTGATACTGGGTCTTAACAAAACTGCAATGAATTAGACTGACTGATCTATACTATATATTAAAGATTATGACAGAGATTAACTGAACTCCATGATCTAATCACTCATTCTTTCAGATACAGAGCTGATGATCTCCCTCAACCAAGTTAAACTGATTAAATAAGTACATACCTGCTAGCTAGTTATGTCTGTTCTAGAGCTTTACATAAAAACAGAACACTTGTTTTTAAAAATAAAGTTTTATTTTACAGTCACCTCATTCATTCATGTATTATCTATGGCTGCTTTTGTGAGAAACAATTGCAGAATTGTCTAAAATGTTTACTATCTGATCCTTTAAGAAAAAGTTAGGGACTATGCCCTAATTTATATCAAACCTTACAAATTCAAGATATACATTAATTAAGTATTAAATTGAAGTTTTATCTCACAATAGACCACTGTAAAAAAATGACCATGAAAATTTGAAAAAGCAGAGAACTTTGAAAAACAGCATAATGAAACACAATTTTAAAACACAATTTTAACAGTAATTAAGCACAGCTAAGAAAAAAATCTGAATGCCAGAACTAAAGAAATTATTCAGAATGTGACAGAGACAAAGAGAGTAAATATATGAAAGAGAGGTAACATGAGGGTTAAAGGAGAAGGTCTAATACACATCTAACAGACATCTTAAAGGAGGTGAAAGAGAGACAGAGAGATGGGGCAAGGCAATATCTGAAGAGATAATGTATCAGAGTTCTCCAGAAATAAATGAAAGACACTGTCCCACTGATTTTAAGAAGCCCAAATCCACAAAGCCCACAACACAGTGAAGATGTAGAATACCAAAGACAGACAGGAATCCTTAAGAGCACCCAAGGCAACCACTTCGGGTCCCCTCCCACTGTGGGAGCTTTCCTGTCCTCTCACTAAATCCCTTCTTATTTTTTTAAAAAAGCATCCAAATAGGAAAGACAAAATATATTCAGAAATGACAGCTGTTAGATTGTCAGCTGACTCATCATCCATGGAGGAAGCCAGAAGCCAGACAGCAGAATCCTATCTCTTTAAGATTCTGAGAAAAATAACTGACAACCTAGAAATCTATACCCAGCAAAAATATATTTCAAGAATAAAGCCTAAAAAGTCATTTTAAAAAAAACACAAAAATTTGAGTTTGTTACAAGCAGACTGTCAGTCACTAAGTTAAATGCTAAACAATATGCCCTCTGCAGAAGTAATGCTTTCAGATGGGATGTGTGAGACACAAGTAAATCTGAACACTGAATATACAAAACAATAAACATCAAATGAAATTTAAAAATAAAAAACAAAAAATAATCATAATACCATATACATAGGGGGAAAGGTGAGAAATGGAATTAAAAGTCATTTTGTATCTATTAAAGAGGGTAACAATATTAACTTTACCCACTGATAGTTAAGCATGTAATGTGTAATATCTAGAGTAAGAACCAAAGAATAGAAACACAGTATCACTTCAAAAAAATGAGGAGGAAAAAAAAAAGAAAAAAAACTTAAACAATCCAAAAGAAGGCAAGAAAGAAGAGAAAAAGATGTGACAAGTAAACACACACAAAAACATGGCCGGCAATCTGACAATACATGTAAATATAGCAATAATTACAATAAATATAAGTGAACTAAAAGCACCACGAAGCCATCACAGATGATGCTAAATGTTAAAATGGGGTCTAGAAAGATCATCTAGCATTTTTGAGGAACTCAGAAAAGTAGTTTGATACAAAATATTTCTAACAACCCTAGAAAAGACAATAAACCAATCTGATGCTAAAATAACAGTGACTATGAAAAATAAGATGGTTTTTCACAAAATATATATTTTTAAAATTTCATCATCCCACCTTCCCTAATATCTGCAACCATTGGCATACTTACTGATAACTGCAGAAAACCCGAAGAAGGTCTTCAGTACGAAATTCTTGGGGGAAGTCATAAATTTCAATGACATGAGGGAATTCGCAATCACTGAGGTCAATATCAGGAACTTCATGGTTGTAATAATCAAATCGAGGTTCCTGGATACTTTCCCTGCTCTTCATAGTCCCTGATAACTAGGGAGGAGGAAGCACATAAGCGACTGTTACATTAAACCTGGGCATAATCAAATCTCTCCCTATATATAACAATCCTCCTCCTCATCTCCATGTTTCCATTTCTTAGCCTTTGGCATTTTCTTTGTATTAATTCTGTTCGTAGAATCAGTTAATGATCAGGGGTTTATCATTCAATCTATATTATACATGTGGAATGCTTTAAAAGTTGTTGAGCCGGGCTCGGTGGCTCAGCCTATAATCCTGTGCCTTTGGGAGCCTGAGGTGAGTGATTGCCTGAGCCTGCGGGTTCGAGACCTTCCCGGGCAGCAAGACCTCATCTCTACAATAAATCAAAAAATCAGCCGGGCGTGGTAGCGCATGCCTGTAATTCCGGCTACTTGGAAGGCTGAGGGGGAAGGATCGCCGGAGCCCAGCAGGTCGAGGCTGCGGTGGCCGGGAGCGGCCACTGCACTCCAGTCTGGGCGACGGAGTGAGACTCCAACTCAAAAAATAAAAATAAAAAAAGTTGTTGAAATCCCGGCAGACAGGCAACGCATGAAGCTTAACTTGCTTTTTATCAACCAGCATGTGAGAAAAGAAAGACTGAGTTACAAATGGCACACCTTAGAAACTGAGTCTCGGACAACAGCTGAAGAGATGAATTAATAATATTTGTTTTAAGCTGGATCCGTGGCTCAGCCTGTAATCCTGCACCTTTGGGAGGCTGAGGTGAGTGGATTGGCTGAGCCCGCGGGTTCGAGACCTGCCTGGGCAGGCGAGACCTCATCTCTACAATAAAATCCAAAAAAAATTAGCCGGGCGTGGTAGCGCGCGCCTGTAGTTCCAGCTACTCGGAAGGCTGAGGCGGAAGGATCACCAGAGCCCAGCAGGTCAGGCTGCGGTGGCCGGGAGCGGCCACTGCACTCCAGTCTGGGCGACAGAGTGAGACTCCAACTCAGAAAAAAATAAAAATATTTGTTTTAACTGAGCTTACTGACCAGGCTCATATCATAGTTTTCTAACTGAAAGTGAACAAAAAACAAAACGTTTAAAAAAACGGCTTCACTACACTTTCTGTTGAATGTATTAAAGGGTGAGAAGACAGCTTACAAGGGAATTTATTAAGACAAATGTAACTGGCACAAGTAATTATACTTAAAGTCCCTAGCATGAGACCTACCTTAAAGGATTCCCAACAGCAGGCTAGTTAAGAAACTAATAAAGTAATAAGAAATACTTAAAATTCTACCATCCCATAAAAAAACTGAAGGCAAGTAACTACTTCATGCCAGAAGCATGAGAAAGGAAAAGGGAAAGGGAAAGGGAAAAGTGTGAGCAAAGGCTTGACAGTTAATGTCATTTACCCATTAAACCCAGATGCTGTTACTGACCACTCAGTCACCCTATGCTTATGGAATCCTCTCTCTGTGATAATCAAAAAAGTGCAGCTAGGTTCCTTCACGCTTTCTCTCTTTTACTACTGTGCTTCTTTCCCCATCAGATGAGAAAAGTGAGAACTCACAATGCTAAGGATTTATCTCCATCCTTGGAGAAGCTGAAAAATGGATTCAAGAGTTTTACTGGGGGGAGAAGGACATGACTTGAGTTTTATGTATTCCTGTGCCTCTAGTTCCTTTTCTTCACTAAGCCACAATTTCACATCTAAAAAGCGGGAATAATAGTACCTACACCTCATGGATAAGTGTGTGGAATAACAAGATGTAGTAAGCACTTGGTACATAAATACTCAATGAATTCGACCCACTTTAACTGAGTGCTAAATTGACTACATGCCAAGCACCACCATATGAGTTTCACTCTGCACCTTAAAAAAAGAAAAAGACCAGCTGGGCTTGGTGGCTCAGCCTGTAATCCCACGTTTTGGGAGGCTGAGGTGAGCGGATTGCCTGAGCCCGCAGGTTCGAGACCCGCCTGGGCAACTTGGCGAGACCTCATCTCTACAATAAATCAAAAATCAGCTGGGCGTGACAGCGCATGCCTGTAATTCCGGCTACTCGGAAGGCTGAGGCGGAAGGATCGCCGGAGCCCGGCAGGTCGAGGCTGCGGTGGCCAGGAGTGGCCACTGCACTCCAGTCTGGGCGACGGAGTGAGACACCAACTCAAAAAAAAAGAAAAAAAGAAAAAGGCCAATTGATCTATAAAGTCATAATTTTGTTTAGTTCACCAGAGAGCTGAGTTTGCAAGACAACCAAGGAAACTAAAATCCATAGAATGACGAGTCCCTCCCAAAAAAAAAAAAGTGGGGGGGGGGGGGACATAAACTGTTTTGCCTTTGGCAGACCACAAGAGTGACTACCACACAAGTAGACAAGAAGATATCACCTAAACTTTTAAGAAATTCTTTAAAATAAGTCTAGAGCAGGCTAGTGTTAACAATCAGAGATAACTCAAAGTCCCAGATACAAAACAAGTCTGCAATAACTTATAGGTCAATTGTTATGCAATGCCAGTCTGTTTTGATTACTGTAGCTTTATAATAAGCTTTGAAATCAGGATGTTCAACTCCCCCAGTGTTGCTCTTTTTCAGAATCACTTTGGTTATTTAGGGCACCTTTAATTTCCACAAGAAGATGAGGATTAGCTTGCCAATTTTTGCAAAAAAAAAATAGGCAGCTGGGATTTCACTGAATATGTAAATCAACTTAAGAAGTATCTTAACAATATTAAGTTTTTCAGTAGATGAAACATGGGATGCCTTTCCATTTATCCAGGTCTTCTTTAATTTTTCCCAACAATGTTTTATGGTTTTCAGAGTACAGACCTTATACTTCTGTTAAATTTATTCCTAAATATTTCATTCTTTTTGATGCAAATGTAAATGGAATTGTTTTCTTTATGTTCTAATTGCCGGCACTGACTTTTTAAATTACTTTGCAAAAAATGAACCAAACTAAAAACTGCACGTTTCTGCATTTATAAACTGTAGCTATATAATGCATTGTGGGAGATGTAACACAAACTATAAAGCATCTTAGAAATATAAATCTTAAGAACTGATTATAAAAAGGAAGGAAAAGACAAAGTGGTCTGGCAAGAAAATGTGATTATGCCCCCTTGCTCTAACCTACTTAGCAAAACTGAACTTGCACACATATATCCAGTGTCAGAGGTAACTAATAACCATTTTGGCTTCAGAGAGTGATTAAAAACAAGGTGTTAGTAATTCTTATTTTACATTTCAGAGAACAAATAAAGCCTACAAGTTACATACTTCTGACCAGTTTTTCCTATAACGCTCAGATTCCTAACTTTTTCTAAGAGGAGGAAGAACTTCTTTCATTTTTCCATGGCACTGATATTGTTGGGAGCAGCTGACATTTCTACTGTAACACTTTTTTTTTTTTTTTTTGGTGGAGGCAAGAAGCCATACTGTTAATGGCACTTTCTCTCTTGGAAACCTCGGCAAAACATTCAAGAGTACTTGACAGAGAGGAGAGAGGAATATGTGTCACAAAAGCTGAAATGACAGAGAGAGGAGAGTATGATTTGAAGGCAGAGCAAGACGGTGACGGTGCATGGGAGGCAGGACAGTGACACAGAGGATTAGGCATGACAGTATGGAGTTCCAAGGAAAAGCTCAAAGGATCTGAGTACTGATTCAGTAGATGCTTTTGCAGTAGACCTGGGCTGTCCAATCTAGTAGCTGCCTATTACATGAGGCTACGGAATACCTGGAATGTGGCTAGCTCAAATTGAGATGTGCTTTAAGTATAAAATACACATCAGATTTCAAAGATTTTACCAAAAAACTGTAAAATATATCTCAATAATTTTTATATTGATTACACGTTGAAATATTTTGAACATATTAGGTTAAAACATATAATTAATTTTTACCTGTTTCTTTTTACTTTCTTAATATGCTACCAGAAGATTTTAAACTATACATGTAGCTCACATTTGTGGTCTGCCTTATATTTCTATTGTAGAAAACTGAAATATTTACATGTACTGAGGCAATACTTCCTACAGTCAATGTGAAACCTTCATATAAAAGACCCACATATTCTTTTTTATGGTTAAGAAATGTCTGACAGAACAAAAATAGTGGAGAAACAGAATTTCATTCATTCCGATCTATCTATTATAGATCAAATAACATACAGAAAATAACTTTCAGTTATGAATCACAAACATTTTAGGATTTTTACCAGCAGCTTGTCCTGGTAGCAATAAAGCATAAAAGAAATATGAATATTCCTTCAAACTTCCCCAAAGGGAGAGTTTTAAGATTCTTATATCCTAGTCATCTGATTTTAAAAACAAGTCTATAAAATATTACCTGGCTGGGTGTGGTGGCTCACACCTGTAATCCCAGCACTTTGGGAGGATGAGGCAGGAAGATTGCTTGAGCCTAGGAGTTTGAGACCAGCCTAGGCAACATAGCATCATTATAAAAGAAATTTTTTTTTTTTTTTTTGAGTTGGAGTCTTACTCTGTCGCCCAGACTGGAGTGCAGTGGCCGCTCCCGGCCACCACAGCCTCGACCTG
>NW_007088638.1:40767-95858 GCF_000164805.1 Carlito syrichta
TCACCTCAGCCTCCCAAAGGCGCGGGATTACAGGCTGAGCCACCAAGCCCGGCTTCAAAAGAAATTTTAACAATTAGCCATGTGTGGTGGCACACACCTGTAGTCCCAGATGCTTGGGAGGCTGAGGCAGGAAAATCATTTGAGCCTAGGAGGTTGAGGCAGAGGTGAGTTATGAGCATGCATTCTAGCCAGGGCAACAGAGTGAGACCCCACCTCAAAATATAAACTTGCTATAATGTAATCACCTGATGCCTAATTGCAAAGGGGGAAGCATCATAGAAGAGTGAGCACAAGGTTGCTGAGGCTTTTATTTGTTGTTCTTGTTTCTTTGTTTACTCCTTTGTTATTCAATACATAAAAGTAAAAATAAAAAGTTTAAGTCATGTGCCAGTTTTTCCCTACAGACAAAAAATAAAAATATGCTGCAGTATGTCTGCCCTGGCTGCCACTGCTGATGCCCACACACCATCGGAGGGGCCTGAAAGCAGATCCTCCTGTCTGTGAAGCAGGCCAACACTGTCACCTGTGCATGCCTATTGGAGGCCTGAACACACGTCTGCCCAGTCTGCCATTGCTATGACCACCAACAGCACCTGATCTCCCTGAGGGCCTGTCCCACTTGCCTCTGCCTGGATATATGCGCATCACTGGAGGCCTGGTGACTGTGCTGCCCATCTGCCATCTTCTGCATGCTACCTGGCGGCCAGAGGGTTGACTGACCACCACTACTGCCATCACTACCAGTCTTCTAGGGACTCAAGAACCCACCTGCCCACCCAGCCCATTGTAGCCACTACCAGCACTGGAGTAAACCACCTGGAGGCCCAGCACTGGCCTGCCTGCATCTGCTACCAGTTCCTAGGTACACTGCCTTGGGGCCCAAGGACAAGTATACCCAGCCCACTGTCACCACCACTGGTGCTTGAAGACTGACCCATCTGGCAACCCTATCCCCAGTAAAGCCTCATCACAGCCTCCACTAACAGCTACAACTTAAACCACTGAGAAACTAACACACACTACTGACACTGATTACAGCCAAAGAAATTATACAGAGACCGCACTACTGTGCACACCCAGAATCAAAACCAAAGTGCCTTCCTTGACCAACACTATAGATCCATCTGGAGGGGGAAATCTTTCCCTCAAAAGCCAATCTATAACACTGGAAGACGTGGCTGATATTCCAGTGCACACATATCAACGAACAAGCACAATAAACATGAAAAGGTAAGAAAATACGACAACTCCAAAGGAACACAATAATTATCCACCAACAGATTCCAATGAAAATAGGAATTATGAAATGCCTGAAAAAAAGAACTCAAAAAGTGGTATTTAAAAAGCTCAGTAAGACACAAGAAAATGCAGAAACAATACAAGGAAGTCAGGAAAACAATCCATGATCTGAAGAAGAAATTCAACAAAGAGAAAGAGATCATAAAAAAGAGCCAAGTTAATCCTGGTTCACAGAAGAATTCAATGAATGAAACAAAAAATATAATCAAGAGTTTTAACTATAGACTAGACCAAGAAGAAGAAAGACTTTCTGAACTTGGAAATAAGTCTTTTGAAACTAAACTCAGTCATGGATGGATGGATGGATAGATAGATGGAAGGAAGGAAGGAAGGAAGGAAGGAAGGAAGGAAGGAAGGAAGGAAGGAAGGAAGGAAGAAGAAACCCGACATAACTTGTGGGAGACCATTAAGAAACAAATATTCAAATTCTGGGCGTTCTAGAAGAGATAAGTAAATTTATGGAAAACCTGCTTAATGAAATAACAGCTGAAAACTTCGAAGTCTTGCAAGAGATCTAGACATCCAGACACAAGAAGCTCAAAGATCCCCAAACAGACACAACCCAAAAAGGTCTTCTCCAAAGTGCATAAGACTAAGAGAGCATTCTAAAAATAGGAAGAGAAAAGCTTCAAGTCACATATGAGACAATTCTCATTAGACTAACAGCAGACTTCTCAGCAGAAACCTTACAGGTCAGGAGAGAATGAAATGTTATATTTCAAGTTTTGAAAGAAAAAAAAAAGTCAGTCAAGAATATTATACCCAACAAAGCTATCCTTCAAAAATGAAAGAAAAATAAAGCCATTCCCAAGGAAGCAAAAACTGAGGCAATTCATTACCATTAGACTGGTCCTAGAAAAAATGCTTAAGGAAATCCAACATCTGGAAGCAAAAGGACAATATCATGTAATAACACAAAAGTATAAAGCTCACCGGTAAAACAGACATACAGATGATAAAGAAACTAAATGTCACCACTGCAGAATGCCACCAAGTCACAATGATAAACAATAAGAGAGGAAGAAAGGAACAAAAGACATATAAAGCAATCCAAAAACCACAAGTAACAGAAACAAGTCCTCATCTACAATAATAACCTTTTGAATGCAAGCAGATCAAATTCCCCACTTAAAAGATATTAAGAATGGGCACGGTAGTTCACACATGTAACCCTCGGACTTTGGGAGGTTGAGGTGAGAGGAATGCCTGAGTCCAGGAGTTCAAGACCAGTCTAGACAACATAGTGAGACCTCATCTCTACAAACAAAACAAGCAAACAATACTAGTCAGGCATGGTGGTGTACACCTGTAGCCCCAGCTACACGGGAGGCTAAAGCGGAAGGATCGTGCGAGCCCAGGATGTTGAGGCTGTGGTGGGATACTGCACTACAGCCTATGTGACAGTGTGAGACCCCTGACTCAAAACAAAACGCAAATATATATACATATACATATATATACATATATATATACACACATACACACACACACACACACACACACACACACATACATACATGCGGGGCATGGAGGCTCATGCCTGTTATTCCAGTACATTGGGAGGCCAAGGAGGAAGAATCACTTGAGCCCAAGAGTTAGACAGCATGGGCAACATAGTGAGACCTTGTATCTACAAAACACACACACACACACACACACACACACACACACACACACACACACAACAACAACAACACTAGTTGGGCATGGTGGCGCACACCTGTAGTCCCAACTACTCAAGAGGTTGAGGTGAAAGGATCACTGGAGTCCAGGAGGTCAAAGCTGTGGTGAGTCGTGACTGTGCCACCATACTCCACTCCAGCCTGAGTGACAGAATGGGATTCCAACACAAGGAGCGGGAGAAGATATAAACTGGCTGAATGAATTAAAAAACATGACCCAACTATATGTTGGCTACAAGAAAGTCACTTCACCTGTAAAGATGCATATGCTAGAATGAAAGTAAAGGAATGCAGAGATACCCCACGTGAACGAAAACCAAAAGCAAGCAGGAGCAGCTACACTTTGTATCAGATAAAACAGAACTTAAGTCAAAAACTATAAAGAGACAAAAAATATCATTATATAATAACAAAAAGATCAATTCAGAAGAGGACCTAACAATTCTAAATATATATGCACCCAACATTGGAGCACCCAAATAATAAAACAAATATTATTAGATCTAAAGGAGCTGACAGACTCCAATACAATAATATTTGGGGATCTTAACACTCCATTCTCAGCATCAGACAGATCATCTACACAGAAAATCAACAAACAATGAGTTCAATCTGTACCTTAGACCAAAAGAATCTAATATTTACAGATCATTCTATCTAGCAACTAAAGAATACACACTATCCTCACCAGCACATGGAACTTTCTCCAGGTTGGATTACACATAGGGATACAAAACATGTCTCAACAAGTTTTTTAAAAATCAAAATCATATCAAGTACAATATCCGACCACAATGAAAAAAACTGGAAATCAACAACAAGAGGAACTCCAAAGACTATACAAATATATGGAAATTAAATAACATGCTCCTGAACAACCATTGGGTCAATGAAGAAATTAATGAGAAAATTTTAAAACTTCTTGTAATAAATGAAAATAAAAACACAACATGCCAAAATCTGTGGGATACAGCAAAATCAGTGCTATGAGGGACATTTGTTGCAATAAATGCCTCTATCCAAAAAAGTAGAAAGACTTCAAACAAACAATCTAATGATATACCTCAAGGACTGGAGAAGCGAGAATAATCCAAACCCCAAATTAGCAGCAGGAAAGAAAGAGTAAGATCACAGCAGAATGAAACAAAATAGAGACTAAATAAATATACATAGAGCAATAAAACTAAAAGTTGGTTTTTTGAATAAAGAAAATAAAACACTCGCTAGACTAGCAAAGGAAAAAAAAGACGAAAATAAATTAAGTAAAAAGTAAAAAAGGAGACACTACAACCGCTACCATAGAAATATGGATTATCACAGACTATTGCTAACAACCACATGCTGATAAATTAAAAAACCTAAAGAAAATGGGTAATTTACTGGACAGATACAACCTACCAAAATTGAACCAGGGCGAAACAGAAAATGTGAGCAGACCAATTATTAAGTAACCAGAGAGAATCAGTAATAAAAAGTCTCCCAAAATAGAAAAGCCCAGAACCAAATTATTTTATTGCTGAATTCAACCACACTTATAAAGAAGAACTAACACCATTTTTTTCTTAAACTATTTCAAAAAATTGAAGAGGAGAGAATTCTTTCTAACTCATTCTATGAAGCCAGACAAGGACACAACAACAACAACAACAAAAATTACAGGCCAATATCCCTAGATACAAAATCCTCAATAAAATACCAGCAAACCGAATCCAATAGCACATCAAAAAAAAAAAAAAAAAACACCATGATCAAGTGAGATTTATCACAAGGATATAAGGAAGGTTCAACATATGCAAATCAATAAAGGTGATATATCACATCAACAGAATGAAGGACAAAAACCATGCAAATACCTTAGTAATGCAGAAAAAGCATTTGATAAAGTTTAACATCTCTTCACAATAAAAAAAGAAAGCTCAACCAATTAGGCACAGAAGGGACATACCTCAACATAAAGGCCATATATGACAAATCCAGTTAACATCATACTGAATGGAAAAAAGCCAAAAGCTTTTCCTTCAAGAGCTGGAACAAGACAAGGATGACCACTTCTATCACTCTCTTGTTCAACACAGTACTGCAAGTCCCAGCCAGAATAATCCGGTCAGAGGAAAAATAAAAGGCATACCAACTAGAGAAGAAGTCAAATTGTCCCTCTTGAAGACGGTATGATCTCATATAGAGAAAAGCCTAATGACTCCACCAAAAAACTCTAAGAATTAATAAACAATTCAGTAAAGTTCCAGGATACAAAAGTCCAGCATTTCTAGACACCAACAGCAAACTAACTGAAAAATAAATCTCATTTGCAATAGTTACAAAAATAAGTAAATACCCAGGAGTAAATTTAACCCAGGAGGTGAAAGACCTCTATAAGGAAAACTACAAAACACTGATGAAAGAAACTGAAGGGGACATAAGCAAATGGAAAGATAGTTCGTGCTCAAAAGGGCTAATATTGCTAAAATGATCAAAGCAACTTACAAGTTCAATGCAATTCCTATCAAAATACCAGTGACATTCTTCACAGAAATGTAAACAATTCTAAAATTCATATGGAACCACACAAAAACCGAATACTTAAACCAATACTGAGCAAAAAGAACAATGCTAAAGGTATCACACTACCTGACTCTAAAATATGCTACAAAGTTACAGTAACCAAACAGTATGGTTTTGGTATAAAAGTAGACATATAAGCCAGTGTAAAAGAATAGAGAATCCACAAGTAAATCCATGTACTTACAGTCAACTGATTTTCAGCAAAGGTACCAAGAATATACATTGGAGATAGGATACTCTCTTCAATAAATGGTGCTGGGAAAACTTGAGAAGCATACACAAAAGAATGAAACTAGATCCTAGGCCGGGGCGTGGTGGCTCATGCCTGTAATCCTAGCACTTTGGAAGGTGGAGGCAAGAGGATTGAGCTCAGGGGCTCGAGACCAGCCTGGCGAGACCTCGTCTCTAAAGTAAATAAAAAAATTAGCCAGGCACAGTGGCATGCACCTCTAGTTCCTGCTACCTGGAAGGCTGAGGTAGAAGGACTGCCTGAGCCCAGCAGGTCGAGACTGCAGTGGCCATGAGTGTGCCACTGTACTTCAGCCCAGGCGACAGAGTGAGACTCAAACTCAAACTCAAAAAATAAAAAAAGAATGAAACTAGACCCTTATCTCTCACCATATACACCAATCAACAGAAAACGGATTAAAGACTTAAATCTAAGCCCCAAACCTATAAAACTGTTGTGGCAGCTCGAGGAAATTGATACAGAAAGTAAAGCTGGAAAGGAAGAGCGGAGTTTCCATTTCCTAGCCAACATTCTGATTCTGCAAGTCAACTATAAGGAACATGTCATATTTATTCCTATATTCCTCCACTATACACATTATCTCACACAAAGTAGGTATTCAATACAGATTTATAGAATGAATAAAACACACATGCTTCAAGTTTGTCCAAGTGCGTGCTTAACAAGATTGATTTTGTCAAGAGTCCTTCTCTATAAGGATTTAATTTACATAACATATATTTTTAAAATGACTCTACATGACACTCAGAGATTTGGAGGGAAAAAAAGATGACACTGTTTTCTCTTCCTTTACCAATAAATGCTAATTGTCCTGGCTTTATATAAAAGGAAAACAATAAAATTTCAAAATAAATCATCTAAACTTCTGATGGTGACATATTTAAGACCAAATTCTGGAAGCATTCTTTTTGTTTTTGTTTTTTTGAACCAGAGTCTCACTCTGTCACCCAGGATAAAGTACAGTGGCATAATCATGGCTCACTGCAGCCATTATCTCCTAGGCTCAGGAAATCCTTCTGCTTTAGCCTCCCGAATAGCTAGGACTACAGGTACGCACCACCACATCCAGCTAATTTTTTGACTTTTGTAGAGAAGAGGTTTTGCTATATTGCCTACGCGGGTCTTGAACTCCTGAACGCAAGTGATTTTTCTGTCTTGGCCTCCAAAGTACTGGGATTACAGGCATGCGCCATCACCCTCAGCGTAGCATTCGAATTTTTTACAAGCTGTTCTCACATCCTGGAGTGGATTTTCTGCACATGATCGCTCCTCTCCCAAGGTCCAGCTTCGATCCTCCCCTCATCTTGCAGCTTTCCCTATTAACTACCATCTAGTGATCTTTCCCTTCCGCATACCTCTATATAATAACACAGAGCAGTTGACCTACACCACATTTCATCAATTCCAAGATGCATCTTTTTCACATTTTAACATCTTTCACATCAGGGCATTCCTTACAGTCATGCATATTGTCACTACTTGCCTGCACATACATAGGTATCAAAAGCATCCATACCCAAACTGGCAGAAAGAGTGGTAAGCAATGTGGAAGAAAATCTCAGATACAAGTGCAAAGATGATTATGTATTCTTTTAGGAAATGCTGCTTCATCAAAGTTCTTGATAGCAAAGTAGATGATACTGAATGAAAAACTAATGTCAATGACTGCCTTGAGACATTATTATAAAGAGTTGGACTTTGAACATGAAGTTTTAGGAAAATCTCAACCAATTTATTTTACCTGCATTTTCCTTTTGATGCATATAAGAGAATGAAATATAATAAAAATGTATGTTCAAGCCTAAAGGTTTTTCAATATGTACAAGATTAAAATTCTTAGGAAAAAGCACTGTATTAAGGTGTTTTCTTTCTTAGTTACACATAAAATCATAATGTATATAACAATCAATGCTGTTTCCAATTAATTGAAATAGAATACTCGTTTATTTTTTTCTAGTCATTTCTGAGAATACAGGACTGTAGACTCTTTAAAACTTGTTATTCTTCTCTTATCTCTCACATCACTAAGATCAGAGCTGGGCAGAATATTTGTTCAATATCTGTTGACTGGCTGAGACCTGTCAAGAAGCGGCAAAGAGCCCAGGGAAAGAAACCAGGAGGCATGGAATCTTAGGCCAACACGGGCACTGACTCACCTTAGCTAGGTAAGTACAACTTCTCTGAGTCTTAGTTACCCGACCTATAAAATAAAACACGAGGGAGCTAGACCAGCTGAGAATAAGACTAGACTAGACTTCTTACTTAAAGGAGTTTACAATCTTGCGAACTTAAGGAGACTTACTCTCAGAAATGACTTTCAGTGCTAACATTCCACATTTTTGTTTGTTTGTTTGTTTGTTTTTGAGTTGGAGTCTCACTCTGTCACTCAGACAGGAGTGCAGTGGCCGCTCCTGGCCACCGCAGCCTCCACCTGCTGGGCTCCGGAGATCCTTCCGCCTCAGTCTTCCAAGCGGGAACTACAGGCGCACGCTACCACACCCGGCTAATTTTTGATTTATCGTAGAGATGAGGTCTTGCCAAGTTGCCCAGGTGTGTCTCGAACCCACGGGCTCACGCAATCCACTTGCCTCGGCCTCCCAAAGGGCTGGGATTATAGGATGAGCCACCGAGCCCAGCCAACATTCCACTTTTAAAATTAACTCTGAGACAAGATAAAGTTCCTAGTCCTTATAATTCAAAGGCTATAATATAATCCTGACTCAGATCTTGGAAGGTAGGAATACAAACATTTTTGTGAATATTTTTAATTAAACACAATAAATATACCACTTTATAGTTACAGGTTAACAAATTTAAATATGAGGCATCAGGGTTTACAGGACAAGGACAGTAAGACTCGACAAATTGATGGTACAAAATTATTACAGTTTCTTCAAAAGTCACTATGTCTATTTACACAGAATTAACCCATATAGTCAATTCTCCATTACATAGCTTAGGTTTGTCAATTCTCCATTTCTTTATTTCTGCATTTTACTTCCAGTATTACCTTGTGGCTATTTAATTGCTTATTAACTCATTTTCTATTGAAGAAAATCAATTTAAAATTTTATGATTTACTATAAACCTTGATAAATTTAAAAATGCCCCAATCATATTCTACATATCATATCTTATGAAGTTAACTGAAACAAATGTACTACATAGCAAAGACAGAGCAAGACACACGAGGAACCTCTGAAGCTTCAGACGAGAATCCTTAAATTTAAAGAAGTCTCCTCTGCACTGACAATACAGACCCAGAACTGTTTATCTTTCTTTAGTTTTGAAAGAGATTCAAAAATGAGAATGCTGCTGGCTTATACGCTGATTCAGAGGAAAAAGCATTGCGCAAAAAGTCGAACAGAGCTCAGAAGGTAGATTTTTAATTTTAGGAGTCACTTGGCTTAAAAAAAAAAGAAAAAAGAAAAACCTATGAGCAATGGAATCTATTTAATGTGCCTTCTTCCTGTGTGAACCAAAGATCTAGCCATCATCCACTAATGGTTTAAACAAAAAACTCACTCAGATTCCTCACCGGATTGCCCCACGTGACTGCAGTAGAGCAGGCAGCAATCTGGAAGGTGAGGCTACAAATCCCCACCCATGCAGCTGGTGACACATCAGTTGGGACAATTTCACCAAAACAGAATTACAAATCTGTTGAAATGAGCTGAAACTAATAAAAGATACTGTGAAAATAGAAATTAAAAAGGCAGCGAGGGGGACGTAAGAACTCTGGACTCTGTCCAATTGTTTTATAAACCTAAAACGGCTCAAAAAACACCATCTACAATTTTTAAAAGTAGAAGTCAGTCCCACAGAACGATTGAGAAGTGGAAACTATAGTCTCTTGTTTAATCCTGCGGCCTCGTCAACATGAAACTGCGTCAGCCAGTCTAGCGCAGGGGGATCTCATCCCCTCTGCAGCCATTGTGTTTGTCACTCATCGGACATCTGCCGTAAGGCTGCTGTATGGTTGCTTCATATTACCCTTCAGGTGGCTATGTGACTGTCGAGTCACAAGCCATCCTCTCGCCTCTGCCTCCCGGAGTGCTGGGATTGCAGGTGTGAGCCACCGTGCCCGGCAAGAGTTGCAGTTTTGGAAGCTCAACAATGACCTAATTATTTATGTTCTATCCCCGCGGGGCAATTTTAGAGGCTCAACCATGACAGGGAATTGCTTCACCTGCCAAAGGTCGCCACGCCCTGCTCTACACCATACCTTCATAGTAGAAGTATGAGACATCCCTCCATCTGTCTAGCCATTATCAGAAAAGAAACAGGCCAGCAAGGAAAACAGCCAAAAACCTTAGGTTGCAAATGTTTCAAGATAGGCAGGCACTCTTGTTTAGCATTTAATAAAGTATATCTAGAGCAATATAAATAATAAACTAAGTAAAAGTCACTGAAGGGCTATTAATGTTACTGCACGTATTTTAGTAGCATTATTATTATTACAACTTCTAAAACTCAAGGCAGAAGAGACCACAGTTGTGGCATCGGATCCATTTCCCAATCCATTCTCAAAGGATCGGGAGTTGCCCTCCTTACTGCTCTCATCGATCCTCCTCCCCTGTCCTCATGCCCTAACACAGGCCCCGCTCTGCCCCAAGTGCCTCCAAAGATGATCCAAACACAACACCCAGGCACTGGCAGTCTTCAGCTTAAAAAACCGTATACTCTTGCTGTCTTGCCGTTCTCAGCTTTAGGTCATCCCAGTGCCCTCTTTGACTATGCTCAAAATACTGAGTGCTGTCTAAATTCTTTTACAGCTATTCTAAAGAGTATTAACACCTGCAAAACTGAGTTGCACATCTGAATCTCCTTCTCTTCCAATACACAGGCCATATGCATAAGCTACCACACGGAATCCAAATTCTAGCAGCACTGATGCTCTGAAAGCCCCTGGAGGCTACCCTAAAAGAGAAGACCCAACTCTGCCCTACCAACCTCATCCAGTCCATAAATATTTACTCAGTACTGCCAAGTGGAAAAGGCTCTGTGTGCCATGCCTTTCTTTTGTAGGAAGTTGTTCCTTCTCTCCTATATATAGTTCAGGCAGTCCTTTGGCTAACTCCTGTGAACGCTACTTCTTCCTCTCTCTGACTAAAGCCTCTCCCAATGCTTTGGTCCTTAATAACATCTCTATATTCGCCAAACTTCCCCAATTGTTATTATGTCTTAACCTGGTTTGGGCCTCAAACCTCTGCTGAACAGTATTTTTCTAATTATAGCGGAGTCACTTGTAGCTTTCCAAACACATTTTGAGATACATTTAAGTTTGTGTTTACCTTTGAGCAGTGGTTCTCAAGCTTTACCAGAATCATCTGAAAAACGTGTATATCTACAGTTTGCTGGGCTAAAGAGTTGCATTTCTAACAAGTTCTCAGGTGATGCTCATGCTGCTGGTCCAGGGACCATACTTTGGGAATCACACTGCCTTTGAGAATCCGATGAAAGCTATGAAAAAATGCACATACATATATAATTCTGAATGTTATTTCAAGGGGGGATTCACGGATGCTCATTCATAAACACTTTCTGCTCTATCTTTCATTCTGAGGAATGTTGAAGACATAGTGCTTCCTGATCTGACAGTAGGCAGTACTCATTATGGTACAGGGACATTCTGTCTGTGCCAACACCTCCTAAGAATGAGGGGGGAGTGATTAGTATTAGAAAGCCAGTTCTGTCCAGCGAGCTGCCCTCTTCAGCCTCATGTGGCTCTTTCACATGCCTATGCTTTTAATTTTTCTAGTTTAATTCTCAGAAACAAGACTATTCACTTAGTATTTAAAAGGCTCTTTGGAATGACTCAGACAAAAACCCTTTCAGTGAGGAAATGACCTGGTAGAAAGAACATACATAACCACTGCGTTAAGAAAGACTACACTGAAATCCTGATTCTGCCTCTCCTAAAGGTGTGACCACTAAGCTTCAATTTCCTCCCCAAGGGGACTTATAGGAAAATCATTTTTTCCCTTCCAGGTAAAAAGGTTATAGGAACCAACTATAGAGAATGAAAGAGGGAGTGGTTCTACTACTGAAAACCAGTGATTCTTATTTATGGTAAGGAATTTAAATGTTGGGTAGAGAGTAAACATTTAGATTTAGAAAACAAAAGGAGTGAACAAAGTAATTT
Source organism: Carlito syrichta (assembly GCF_000164805.1). NCBI lineage: Eukaryota > Metazoa > Chordata > Mammalia > Primates > Tarsiidae > Carlito > Carlito syrichta. The sequence goes on from NW_007088638.1 coordinate 52,706, forward strand.
CTAAGAGGCCTCAAGTCTAATATTTTATATTTATGGACTTCACTGGCCAGCATGTCATTATTCACTTACATTCTCTATATGTTCAACAGTCATTTATACTTCAATTTAACTCAGTATAAACTCCTGAAAAAGCAATTATAGTTTCTTTTATTTTACCATTCCATTCTCTACTTCCTTCCCTCTACATTGTCTAAGATTTCAACATCTACTAGAAAATTATGAATCATAATAGTAATAAATTATTCTCCTTCCCCCAAATAGGTAAAAAATATATTTTGTCAAGGCAGAAAAATCCTTTTGAAGAAGTTCAAAGTACTCTGCTGAGTACTTGCTTAACAGGTAGTCAGAATCCATTAAAGTCATCTTTAATCTATTCAATAAGATCTCTGAGGGCTTAGCTACTATATATACAGCTCAATTTTGTAGGTTTTATTTTCTAAAGCTCTGTCAGGTATTCTTTTCTCAATCTACAATCCTATTACTTTATTGCAAGAACTCTTAAACTGAATGTGAGTGAATTGCACAAATATCTATCAAAATTACCTAAAACCCTAGGTTCCACAAATATATAAACTGCCTAAGTACCAAGTAATTTCAACTAAACATACCTCTTGTAGAAGACGTGGATCCAGGCAGTCACCATCATCATTAAACATAGACTCCCAGCTCTCCTCAGTAGCAGTATCTCCCTCCACATGAGAAGTGTTCGTTCCTTTTAGTTCCAGGGATGTTTCCATAAATAACAGTTCTCCATCAGGCAAGGGTACTCCACATTCTATATTCTCTGAGTCATCTGCCTCCCTTGTTTTGAACTCTTCAGCAGTTCTTAGCTCCTGCAATGCTTCTGTTATATCACTGGTACTATCCAGAGCATTGCCCAAGGCACTGTCTGAAAGTACTTTCGTCCCATTTAACATACTGAGTTCAGAGTCCAAAAAAGTGTTATAATTACTACCAGCAATCTTCTTTATAGGTAAGGAGGAAGCACAATCTGACGAGTTTTCTATCAACTTTCCTGTTGACTCTGTAAAACTAGATGAAATATTCTCGGGATAAGTACCTGAGCAAGCAGTAGGGCTGCTAAAAGTTCCAGTGTTGCTCCCACTCCCAGCTGCAGGAGGAGGAGCGGCATCTGTGCTCACTCCTACACGACTTGTATCGTCACAGGCCTCGTCAGTTGTTCTCACCGCAGCTATGTGAGGGCTAGTAGCAGTTACATGATCACATGTGGCAGCCATAATGTCCATCATAGGTGCTTTACGGGTAACGTCACCGACACTCATAAGTCCATTATCTATGTCTATTTCATGAGCAAGGACAGCTGTATCAGAAGGTTTGTGCTTTACACATAACTCATCAGCAGTGCTGTCACTATCCTCACATTGTCTAATCGTTACTGGATCAACAATGCTACGTGCGCTCTCTGATTTGCTGACTACAGCCATTTTATGAGAGCTGTGACTCATGGTCTCGGGAAGAGAATCCATGCCTTTCCGACCCAAGATGAAACCTATACTATTGTCTTCATCATCTACATTCTCAGCCACACAAGTTTGATTAATGACATCATCTGGACTTCCAGGAACAGAAATAGGCGTGATGCCTCCACTGCTCCGCTTCAACATTCCATCTGATGTGTGCATGTCCTGTTGTACAATTGCAGACTCAGAGCCTACATTTACTGGTGTAATCATAGTCTCAGGTTTCAGTACAGAACTAAAAACTCCAGGAAACCGGGATACTGCCTCGACAACCTTGGCATCAGTTTCAGTTCTACTTTCCAGATCTCTGTCTTCAAGCGTCTCCCCACTTAGTTCGTGACTGCTGGAATCACAGAATTCCACATTTTGGAAAGGCTTGCTGAGCACCGGACCCTCACTCGTTTCTGAACGGGCAAGTGACAGACGCATCCTCTCATGCTCTATTAAATCCGTGGTTTCAACTTCCAAACACTCCACCTTCTTCGGTTTCCAATGTTTCTGTAAAGGTACATTAGGAATAATCCCAGCATTTGGGGCTCTGTGCTCATATCCCTGGGATAGTACCTCTTTGGATTCTGTGGTTGCTCTCTTAGTACAAAACCTATCTTTATTTCTCTTTTGGAGGCAAGTGTCTTTGCTTAATGTTGTTGACAGTTTCTTTCCTTCTCTACAATGACGCTCCTTTCTATCAGCAGTAACACTCAGTCTTTGAGCCTCAGGTTTGTCCCAAAAGATCTCTTTTTGGGAGTGGCAACCTTCTTTCTGTTCTTCTTTCACCACAGAATCAGGTGAGCCACAGCTCTTTTTGTCACCTGCTTCGAGGAGTATGGCACCCCGCCGAGCCTTGGGTACGTAGAGCGCCATGTCAGGCCTTCTGGCTCGAACTCGGCATCTCGCTGCTTCTTGCTGCATGGCACCTCTATCTGCAAAAAAAAGAGAGGGGGGAACTATTTAATTATCAGACACTCATTATACAAGGTATTGAGCCAAGAGTTTTTAAAGGCTGGGTAGAAAGGCTACTAATCCATTCTTAGAAATCCCCAAGTTAAAAAAAGAACATGGGTCAGGAGAGGTAGTGCACACTTGTAGGCCCAGCTACTTGAAAGGCTGAGGTGGAAAGATTGCCTGAGCCCAGCAGGTTGAGGCTTTAGTGAGCCGTGATCGTGCCACTGCACTCCAAACTGGGCAAGAGTGAAACTCCTACTCAAATAAAAAAAAAGAAAAGTGAAACCTGTCATAAAATAATTCATGCAAACAAGGACACAACTAAGGAAAGTAAATTCCAAAAGAACTCATGAGTCCATGAGTTTTACCCACATATCCTCATTGTCCGTGTTCCCCAAAACCCTTTACATCTAACTTCCAATCTCCTTTACTTTTTTGAATAACAGTGTCCTCTTAGGCTGAATTAAAAACAGATATAGCAGTGATAGCCACCTATCAAGTACGCATGAAAGACAACCATCTCCATATTCTAGGAGCTTAAATTTTTACAATGAAGAATATATGCAAAGAAGACTCCCAAAACTACATCTGCTCAACATAAATAAGTACACATAAATGATTTTTAAAAGTGACTTGAATGCTAGCTAGAAAATGAAATGACTAATCAAGGAATATTCATAAAAGTTGTTGCCTGTGATTTAAGATTTTGTAGAAAATAAAAAAGTAGTAAGAAAGAAAAAGATGTTACTCTACTAATAACATTTAGTCAAGTGACCTACTGTAAATTTTCACTGCTTCCAACGGTAACAGAACAGATCTTGGTAGGATGACAGAAAGGTAGAGATCAAGTAAAATGTCATAAGATAATTCACTCTAATAAATTCCTGACACCCTCTACCATAGTTGGTCGATGAAATTTAACAAAAGTTAAATAAATCTTTATCTACTATCCACTAAATACAAGGAAATGTGCTAGGCAATTTCATATTATTATCCTTTTAATCTTCAAAATAATGCCATAAAGTAGGTTTATTCAGGACACAAAGAATAAGAAGATACTATACACATAAAAAATAATAATAACCCATACACACTCAGATACACCCACTGTTAATATCTCACAACTAGCTGGGCACAGTGGCACACACCTGTAAACTCAGCACTTTGGGAGGCTAAGGCAGGAGAATGGCTTGAGCTCAGGAGTTCGAGACCAGCTTGGGCAACATAGAGAGGTAGGCAGTTCCATCTCTACAAAATAAATTATATATTTTATACACACACACACACACACACACACACACACACACCACAACATACATATGTATCTATATAGATACCACAACATGCATTTTGAAAGGAAAAGATAATGAGAAGGAAGGGGGGTGGGGGGAGGCCAACAAATCCTGTCCACTCTGTCCCAGACCTACAATTCCACCTGATTCAAAATACGTCCTCAATGAAGAAGCTCTACTCTCACGGCACAGGCTGTTTTCTCTTCAGCCCAAGGAATACTATGGCTCTGATCCTCAAGTATCTGCAGTGACACTCTTGCCTTTTTCTTCGGATGCCTTCATTAATATCCAGACCACCATTCTTCAAGGATTTTCTATCTTTCCATATGTGGAAGAATATGACTTTAACACTGAACCACCCAAGACATTTTCCAAAAATGACTGATTTTCAAAGACAGAAGTACTAATGAAGGAATGCCAGTGACATAGCATACCTTAGTTTCAATTTGTAAAACATCTAACAAAATATACCACGATGAAATTCTGGATATAAAATGGGGAAATGTGGATGATTTAATAGAACTGTTAAGAGGACTCACAACAGATTAAACAACAAAAAGGGTAGAAGTGAATTCAAAGGGAGGAATGTGTCCTCACAGCCCTTTTAAATTCAACATTTGAAATAATAATTTGGATATAAACATTGAGTACTTATCAAATCTGCAACTGGCATAAAACAGATCATCTTAATAAATACCAAAACTGATACAATTATAATTTGATATCATTTCTACAACCTGCAGTGAGCTGAAAGCAACATGAATATAAGGATATGTTCCAGAGTTTATGCTTCTGTGTTTCTCCAGAAGTCAGTACCAGAAACAAATGGTAGAAATCAAAGGAAAACAAAGTTTAACTCACTATATAAAAGAACTGTGAGAGTTTTCCAATGTTATTATCAGTGAATAAGCCCCGTTCCTAGAGAGTTTAAATAAAGGTTGGATGACTGACATACATTAGAGAAAGAATTTCTATTTATGAGACAGGTTGGACTAGATTAATTTTAAGCATTCTTCAAACTCCCATTTCTATGATTCTATTGCTAATCTGCAATAGACCTATCAAAGGCTTCAAATGATTTATTTTAAAATTATTATTATGTGCTATGGCTAATGACTTTTAAAACTCAACTTTTCTTTTTTGTCTCTTAATGCCCACATATAGTCATAATACTATTTTCTGAATGGGATAGCAATATAATAAATGTATATCATTATGTATTTCCTACCAAAACACTGAATTCAACTGTGCCATGACCAGTGGTGTGCTGATAAATGTTTAGGAGCTAGCTCTCCACATGTAGTCTGTAGTATTGGTTGATGTTTTTGTTTACATCACTAATGTCAATGATACGACTTCTTAGCTAAAATAGATAATTGTCTTTGAATAATGGAAGAATATATCCTCATTTTTTAAGTTATTCTTAATATAATAGCTAAAGACATGACACACTTTCATTAGTAGCATTTTCTCCATCATTTTAAGTCTAGACAATCAATAAGTAATAATTCAAGCACCAGTTTATGGCATCTGACAATCTCTGTGGTGTAAATATTCTTACCATGGCTAATTTCAAGCTATTAATAAGACATCACCAAACGTGAAGGTGAGAAAAAAAAGCACAGAAGCACTCCATTATATAGTATTTCAACCATAAAGTACAATGCACGTAAACAACTTTAAGAAACTAGATCATAATAAAATGTAAAATAAGTAGGAAGTGATCATTTTAAGTATTTATCACCTTTAACATTTTTTAATGTATGTAATTGTAAGCCTATGTAGTTTAATTTTTAATAATGGCTGCATTTAACAATCAGTTTGCAGGGTTCCTACAATTTTAACAATCAGTTCTCAGGCCGGTCAGAGACACGGCAACACACCACTGGCTATGACTATTCTTTCACAACTCAGACACAAAAAAGGAGGAATATCCCCATCCTGTGGACTTTCAAGGTACAGGAGTCCCCCTAACTTGCAGGGGAGACATACCAAGACCCTCAGATGTGCCCCAAACATTATATATACACCCAAAATCTTTTTCATACATGCATACTTACGATAAAGTTATAAATTAGGCACAGCAAGAGATTAACAATAACTAATAATAAAACAGAACAATTATAATATACTGTAAAAAAAGTTATGTTAATGTGGTCTCTCTCTTTCTCAAAATATCTTATATGTAATATTTTCGGGCCACAGTTGACCACAGGTAGCCGAAACCATGGAAAGCAAACCCACGGGTAAGAGGAGACTATTAGATTGCCAACTTAATTTACAGTCCTGTTTACGTTTTTATTCACTTATTTTGCAACAAGAGGCATGAAAAGCATTAAGGAGTAGGGCCGCCTGTCATACAGCTTTTTAAAACGTACCTTGCATTTAAAATTTTCCACCCAGCTATTTACTAATAACAGCAGTTGATATTTTTTATCTCTTTTAATACAAATTTACTTTTTTCATACTGTTCTATGTGTTTTTGTCAGTCTAATTCATTTCTTAACTGGAGAAGAAAATCCATTATTTGCAGCTAATTTATCCATCAGCATGCAATTCTGTTCAAAATCACATTTCTAAAGGGGATAAAAATTCTGATTTCTTTATAAAATCAGAGGACAGTCAATTGCCAACACAAACCTTTAAGATATTTTAGGCCAAATCATTTTTTATGTATTCTACTTCTGAACACTGGGATCATACCTGAGCACCTGTCCAACTGCTTCTACAGTTTCAAAACTCTCAAGAGAAAATGTCAGTAACTTCCTTTAAGTACTTCTCTAACCCATCTTCCTGAGAAATTGAACTGGCACAAAATAAATCGGGCATTTACATTTTTAACAGAATGTCAATGCTGTTTGTCCCATATCTGGTATCTAAAACATATGGATCCCTGTTCAATGAACAACAAAGTACTGGCACTTAAGGCACTCACTGGATAATTCAACCATGAATTGATTTGATCCAGTACTTACCAAAGGCTCACTTGAGACATCATATCTGAGAGAAATTGCCTAATGGGTATGCTAACTGTTCATTCTTTTAGAACAAATTCTCTATTTGTTAGTTCATCAGAATGCAACACAGCTAAGCCATATATGTAGTCTTAATGTTTTCTGGAAACTTACTTCATAGCTATAGTTACGTCACAAAAGTAAAAACCATATAGTGCCCTTACACTCTTTACCCTTACTTAACAACTGTTGATGGTCTCCAACATTTGCCTCATTAACTTGCAGTTGTGTACATTCCTCCCTCCCTTCCTCCCTGCTCCTCTCTCCACACATGCACAAACAAACATATGCACATATTTTTAAACCGAATCTTTCAGAGGGCTAATTCAGACACCATAGCCCTTTGCCCTAAATACTTCAGAGGGTATTTCCTAGAAATAAGGATATTCTCTTACACAGTCACAATAGTTGTCAATGTCAGCAAGTTTAACACTGATACAATACTTTCACCTAACATAAGTATTCTGATTCTGTTCATTGATCCAGTAATGTCCTTTATAGCTTATTTCCTCTCCAATACAGAACCCAGTTTAGGGTCAGGCACATTTAGTTGCCAAGTCTCTAGCATCTTACATGCTGGTACATTTCCACAACCTTTTGTTGTCATTCATGACACTGACACTTTTTGGAAGAATGGCTTTTTTTTTTGAGTCAGGGTCTCACTCTGTCGCCCAGGCTGAAGTGCAGTTACAGGCTCACCACCACCACAGCCCTCAACTTGCTGGGCTCAGGCGATCCTTCCACCTCAGTCTTCCAAGTAGCAGGCACTACAGGCGTGTAGTACCCAGCTAATTTTTTTATTTACTATAGGTACGATGTCGCACCAACTTGCCCAGCCTGGTCTCAAACCCCTGGGCTAAGGCAATCCTCTTGCCTCGGCATCCCAAAGGGCAAGGATGACAGGCATGAGCCACCGAGCCCGGTCGAATGGTTCCCTAAGAGACCGCGCCTCACTTGGAGTCTGTCTGATGTCTCCCCATGATTAGACTGAGGTTCTACTTTCTCAGCCAGAACACTACAAGGGTGGTGATGTGTCATCCGGGCTTCACCTCCTGAGGTCCCTGGTTTCCACTTGTCCTTCACTGATGCTCTTGACTTGGATCATCCTGTCAAGGTACTGTCCAATTTCTCTACTGTACAATTACTATGTACTTTCTCCCTTGCAATTAAGCAACCTGTGGAATGGCACTTGAAAAGCATGCAGATATCCTGCTTCCCCATCAAAACAGCCCTCTACATTTCCCATCCTAAATGCTAAATCTGATTATTCTTATCTGATGCTGTATTTACTATTATTTAGGGAAAAACACTCTCAAATCATATTTTTCCTATACTCTCACACCAATACAGCAACCACCAACACAGAAGACTTCTGTGACCAAACGTGGAGGTTTTCTGCACATACCAAGCAGCAGACACCAGTAAGAGATCCCCCAACTCAATTCCGACACTCTCTACCTGGAGACTGTCAGATGGCACAGGTTGAGGGCTTGGTACCCAAGACTGCCTCTACCAACCCCAGCCGCAAGTCCAGGTCTCCAAAACTTCTGACTGACCAACTTCAAGCAGGGTTTCCCCGAATTTCCATGGTCTCCCTGGGCACACCATTCTCCACTGTTCAGCTATCAGGAAGCTTTCCAATCCCAGTTCTCCTGCGTGTTTTGTTTGTTTGTTTGTTTAGGAGTCTCACTCTGTCGCCCAGGCTACAGTGCAGTGACAAGAGCATGACTACCGCAGCCTCGACCTCCTAGGCTCAGGTGGTCCCTCTGCCACAGTCTCTCGAGTAGCTGGGACTACATGCACATACCACCACACTCAGCTAATTTTTGTTTTGTTTTGTAGACATGGGGTCTCACTATGTTACCAGGCTGATCTCGAGCTCCTGGACTCAGGCAATCCTCCCATCTCGGCCTCCCAAAGTGCTGGGATTACAGGCATAAGCAAGCCACCATGCCAGCCTCTCCCGGGTTTTCAAGGAAGCTTCACTGCCATAAGCATTCCTTCCCACAAGGTAGAGTGTGAGACTCTCTCTGGAGCAGCTCTCAAGACCCACGAGCAGAAGGTGGGGGAAGATCAGAGTCCTGCCTGGGCCAGTGAAGAGAGGGCAGGAAATGTGGGAGAGACTGTGTTTCCTAAGGCCCGCCCTTGAGGCCTCGCGCCCAACAGTCACAAAAGACTGTAGCCAGTCAAAAACCAATATACAAACACCATAACACCACAGTCATGATGGCTGCAAAATGATCGTTTCCCAACTCTAGCAGTCCCTTCACATTTGCCAGTCAGTCCTTGGCATTTTTGTTAAAGCAAAAGTAAAAACTCTACATCTTAGCACACCACCACCAAGAAGATTCCCTGGGATAAGACTCTATGTTAAAAATCTCAGCCAGGCCAAGCACAGTGGCTCAAGCCTGTAATCCCAGCACTTCGGAAGATAGAGATGGGAGAATCACTTGAGGTCTGAGTAACAGTGAGACCCTGTCTCTACAAAAATAAAAATAAAAAAATTAGCCATGCATGGTTGTACACGCCTGTAGCTCCCAGTTACTTGGGAGGCTGAGGCGGGAGAATTACTTGAGCTCAGTAGCTTGAGGCTACAGTGGGCTGTGACTGTGCCACCATACTCTAGCCTGGTGAGAGTGAGATCCTGTCTCAGAAGAAACAAAAAAAACCTCATCTTTCATAGCAGGTCAGCACAGGAAATGCTTGCCTGAAAAACATCTCCTAACTTTTGCAAAATCAAAGTTGAAAGCAACTATCATCTAATTCTCTATTCATAAAAAGGAAAAAAAAGTCCATCTTTCAGACAGACTTACATAGTCCCTTCACTAGACATAGCATAGCATGTGTCCCGTTCTGCTCTTTTCTAGAAAATACAATTAAATTTGGTGTTCAAATGCAATGACTGATCCATCTCAGATGTCTGGCAATATTTATTTCTCTGTTCCTTTTTAAAACCATTTCAAATTCCTTTGGGAAGGAGGCAAGACACAATGAACTAACATGCTAATAAACAGAAATATGACAGTATGCGAGAAAAATATGTTTTGTAGAAAATATTTAGACAATATATTTACTTCAAATCTATTTTCTGAAGAATATCTTTATGTTTCAACTTAAATTTGTTTGAAGTATGGTATATTCTTTAAAATTAAAAAATGTCTCAAGTGAGGTAATTCAGTATATTGAGTTCTGATCCTGGAATCTCTTCAAATAATATGCAAAATAATATGCAATAGAAAGATTTTATGTAAAGTATACAGTAACCAGACCATTACAATTCTCATACGTTTAAATGCCAATGCAAGTATTGCGAATGTAAGCTTCAGCAATCTGACTTTGAATTGAAGATGACACACTCAACACCAGCATACTCCCCCAAAATGGTCACTTCTACATGAAAATCCATTTTTTAATAAATGTGACGCTTCAAGTCAATGAAAAAATATGAAATATTCAATGTCAGGAGAAATGCCTAGTTATTCATTTAGCTTATCATTATTGAGGATTTTGGATGTATCCTCAAGTGATATTGGTCTATAAATTTCCCTCCTAGTATTGGGAGTTCCATAACTGGGTTATTAAGGTGACTGAAAGACAAATTATACAAGTTAAAGAGTTATATATAGGATTGAGTTTACTGGTAGTAGAGTGCCTTTGGAGCACTGTCTGGAACTTATAATTTTTGGTGAAAATGTTTAAAAGTGGTTCATTTTCTTCAATGTCAAAGATCTATTTCAGTTTCTCTTTTTTCTTAAGTCAGCTTGGCAAACATATTTTTCTAAAACCTGCCTTTTGATCTAAAACCCTGGACCTGAGGGTTCTGGTGATCCTTCTGCCTTAGCCTTTCAAGTAGCTGGAAATACAGGCACATGCTACCACACCTGGATAATTTTCCCACTTAATTTTTTAATAGCAAGAACATGTCATAGCGGGTATTCTGAACGTCCTATTGCATCACATCAAGGAGCACATAAAGTGTGACTGCCTTTTCGTAATGTGAATATTGATCAGTGGGTTTAGGTAATGTCAGTGCCAGTAGTAAATCCACTATAAAACTATTACATCCATAATGACACTCCCTACTATCCTTTCTCCTAATGCTTTTAGCAGCCTTTGACACTATTTCATCAGGGTTTGCTAAACCATGTCACTCAAGTTGTCATTCTTTCTGCAGTTATTAGCTAGAATTTTTCTACAGGGAACTTTACTTCATCAACCATCTTGTGACTGACTCAGAGGCAGCGTTCATATAGGTAAGACAGAATAAATTCCTGATTCTTTATTTACCAGGTTCATCATTCAGATGGACCCAATTGGTTCCTTGGCATCCTGGCAAAGGTGACCAGCATGTTGTTGTTGCTGGTTTTAACAAATCAAAAACATGTCAATTTTTAAAACTTCTTCTATTTCAATCTACTGCAATAACTGTTTTTCCTGAAGCTCAAACCTACTTGGCTAATGGCAGCCCTTTCAAGGTTCTTTTGACACAACCCCAAGTTGTTTTTTGATAGTTCTGTGCTTTCGAGTATGACATCTTATGGAACCGCCATATTTGTTCAAGGAGCCCTGGTTCACTTGAGTGAACAAATGGCATTTTAAAGTCATAATCTGGACACTAAGGCAGCTCACTGCTCTTGGGTTGATTCTGACACTTGGAACTAAGTAGACAATAAAGTATTTCCATACTTTTTTTTTCAACTCATAAGTTATTCAGAAGTGTCTGCCAAATGTACGTATCTTAAATTACCTTTTAATATTGATTTCAAACTCAATTACACTGTGGTCTGAATGAGACAAATTCTTTAAAATGTGTTTTTTGTTTTATGGTCTGGTAAATGTCCAATTTTGATAAATATCTTACCTGTGTCTGAAAGTAATGTAAACCAGCTAGATTTGGGGGCACCGTGTATTCATTAAAACAAGTTTTACTGAAATATTATTCAAAACATATCATTACTGAATTTTCTGACAACTTAATCTATCCCTGAGAAGTAGATGCACAATCCCCACTGTGTCTGTGGATTTACTGAGTTCACCTCCTACTTTTGTCACATTTTTAAGTATTTTTGAAGTTAATATTATCAGGTTCTTTTATCTTATTCTGGTTTGTGTTGCTAAACTAGAAAACCCAAGGCTGGGTGATTTATAAAGAAAAGGGGTTTATCTAGCTTATGATTCTTGTGACTGAAAAGTACTTCTGTTCCACTTCCTCCCTGCCACAACCCCCACCCCCCACCCACTCAAGCTGGCTGCACCTGGTGAGAGCCTCATGTTGGTTCAAACCATGGCAGCAAACAGAAGGGGAACGAATGGCCTTGTACAAAATCACATGGAAAGAAAGAGAAGCCAAAGAGAGAAACTGAGAAAGTTACCCTCTTTTTCAAAGAAGCCACTCCTTTTTTAAACAACCCACTTTCACAGGAACTGATCCCATGAGACTCCGAACACACTGCCCATGGGGAGGACACTCATCTGTCCCTTCGCCCTCTGCCCGAACACCTCGCACCAGGCCCCATCGCCCAGCACTGCCACAGTGAGGATCACATTTCAACATGAGTTTTGGCAGGGGCAAACCACATCCGAACCATAGCAGGCACTTAGATTTAGAATTTTTCTGGCTTCCTGGCAAATCATTACATTTGCCATTATGTAGTGACCCCTTGGATGGTCATTTCTTTTTTTGTTCCTACAATCTATTTTTTCTAAAAGAAATAAACCTATAGCAACTTTCATTTGGTTAAGTATCTTTGCTTGTCCTCTCACTTTCAACTTTTCCACATCGTCACGGTTTTTTTTATTTTTTCCAAGACAAATACGTCATCAAGTTTTAGATGTCTCTCTTCTAAACAGCACATAGATGAATTGTGTTTTCTTTACCTAACCTATCAATTGTAGCCTTTTAATTGTCAAGTCTAATTTACTTATATTTATTTTGATTGTGGATACATATCTTGTTAAATTTCTACCTGTATATTTTGTGCTTCCTTTCCATTTACCTTACTTCTTTGCAGGTTTATTTTCTGGCTTTTTTTGAGATTATTGGAGTTTATTTATTTATTTACTTATTTTGGGTCTGAGTCTCATTCTGTTACCCAGGCTGGAGTGCAGTAGCATGCTCACAGCTCACCACAGCCTCAACTTCTTAGGCTCAGGCAATCCTTCCATCTCAGCCTCCTAAGAACCTGGGACTACAGACACGAGCCACCACGCCCCATTTATTTTTTGATTTTTTTTTTTTTTTTGGTAGATATAGGGTCTCAGTATGTTGCCTAGACTGGTCTAATCCTTGCCTCAGCATCCCTAAGTGCTGGGATTACAGGTATGAGCCTGTGCCCGACCTGTATACTAACTACTCTGTTCTTAGCATTTTAACATGAGTACTTACCTAAATATCTAAAGCTAACTGTTATTTGTACCTGTTCCCTAGTCAACTATACAATGCTTTTATTTCATAATATCTGTTTTCCATACTTAGTTTTTGTCTGAAAGTATCTTTATATTGTTCCTACCCTTAAATAAATTTTGACTGCTACTGTTTGCTAAATCTGTTGTCAATTTAATTGTCACTGTTTTCTCTGATGATTCTTAAAATATTCTCTTTTGTCTTTGGTATTCTCAAGTGTCTATTATGAGCTTAACTGTATGTTTAGTATTATTTTTCCATTAGGACAACACTGTGCTTTCTAAATTTGAGTGCCGGGTCTTTCATTAATTCTATTATTCCAGGGCAAGAGTTTCAGATTTATCTTCTGTCATTGGCTTTTCTTTTCGAATCTGCCTATTCTGCATTTCAACTTATCCAATCAGTTTTTAAATGACTAAGGCTTTTATAAGTTCCTCTTATCCCCTAACCTCTCCCTGATCTTACGTTTTTTAATAGCTTTGTTGTTTTTCTTATATTTCTGTTTTTCCTCTTTAATAACTTAAAATTTTTATACAGTATAAAATATAATAAATTTTATATTTGTTTTTATTATCTAATGATTATATAATTGTAATACTTAATTTTAATTTCTAATTATATCTAATTTTTACTATAATTTAATGGTGAATATTTATTTAATAATTCTAATTTCTGAAGTTCTTAATGACTTACTTATGTCTTTTACTTAAAGCACTTTCAGTCTTTTTTTTTTTTTTTGGGAGTTTGGGTAGTAAGCTCAATTTGGTAGAGCTTCATCTATGGAAATTCCACACAGCCAGACTGCAAGTGTTCCTCTAAAGTGGCCCTGCATTAATGTTTTCAGTTTGGGGGTCTTCTAGACCTTGCAGTTAATATTAATTTGAAATACAAACCTAAATAAGGGTAAAACAATTAAAGTCTCAGAAGAAACTGTTGCCTTTCACTCAGAGCCACGATCAAACAAACCTACTCATTCTCTGTCACTAAATAACAATTTTTAAAATTATGGCACATCCATATGATGGATCGATATCCAAAACATAATGCTAAGTTAAAAAAAAAATACAATTCCAGCTCATTTTTTCCTTACACAATTGTGTGTGTTTATGCATGTATATAAGTGTACAGTCAAGCACAGGTTGTGATTCCTGGGTTAGAAGCTCAGCTCCACACTTGACTAGCCCTTACCCTGCACAAATTATTTTTACCTTTATGTATAACAAAAGTTACTGCTCTAAACCTTAGTTGGCTCTAAACATAAAATGAGGATGGTCACAGGCTTATTTCATAGGCACTTTACACAGATTACCTGAAATGATGCATGCATAGAAATCTGCTAGGCATGGTAAAGTCTCCATAAAAGCTACACAGACACTGAATCCCTTAAGCTACAAATTTAAAGAGGGAATCAAAAGTACTTAAAATACAGTAATATTTACAATGTACCCCAATCATCAGTAAAATCTACTTCTACTGGACACTGCAACTATGTATCCCAGTTTTTGTCCATCAATCTCTTACAATGTTGCAAGTATGCAATCATACAAAGTAAACACAATGCAATTCAATTGTACTGTTGAAACACAAATCTGGAAAAGAATGCAGAATTTAATGAAGTCTATAAAATTGTATTCAAGAAAGTGCTAGTCTCACAGCAAAATTCTTTGATTCTGGCAGAATCAAATCAGTGATCAACTAAAGGAGTAACTTCACAAGGATGATGACAGAACAAAAATCAAGAAAGAAAATGTCAAGCAGTTGAGAAAATCTCTTGAGAAACTGGTAAAGCCCTCATTAGTTTTAATAAAGAAACGGGTGTATAGTCTAATGTAGATGATAAATGCTCGAGAAATTAACACAAAATGAAGGATACTATCAGACAATTTCACAATTTTACTGGAAAAAGTATGCCAAGAAAATATCACATCACTCTTTAATTCTGAGAATTAGAACAACTGCAATTACAACTTAAATTTTGTTAAATATATGAAAAAAATAAATGTTTACATTTCTGAAGACTGTCCTTAATAAATCTTTTTTATTAATAATCATGAAACTTTATCTCGATAGGTTTACTTTTAATAGGTGTTTTCCAAATATCAATTTTCTCAATTAGGAAGAATTTCTCCTATGCACATATTCCTAAGGAAAGAAAAACTACTATCTAAACTGCTAATAGTGGTTACATTGTGGCAAGTAGAAAGTGAGAGGAAAAATAATCTAAAAGGATTACTACTCTCTTTTAATACAACATACATCACAGTATTGTTTCAATTTGTTACCAAAAACTATGTAGTATTTTTCTGATTAAAACATAATCACTAAAACTTAAGACATGCTATTGTTTTAGTATGAGGACATTACTATAAACTGGTGTAAGAGAAAGCAAAGGCAATGAACACTGATAAGCAGATATATATAGGACAAATTATGGAAAGTAGGAAAATGATGAATGCAGGGAAAAAAGAACTCTTTAATATACTTGACAGGGTAATAAAACAAGCAGCACGTAAATTACATGATATTGGAAAGATACCTTCCAATGCTACAGAACGCTGAACAGCCTCTACTTTTTGGCTTAAGAACGATCTAGGACTACACTGTCCAAAACACTAGCCACAAAGAGCTACTGATCACCTGAAATGTAGTTAGTCTAGATTGAGATGTGCTGTGCATACAAAATACACCTGGAATTCAGCCAGGGAGCAGTAGCTCATTACTGTAATCCCAGCACTTTTGGAGGTGGAGGTGAGAGGATTGCTTGAGCCCAGGGTTTGAGACCAACCTGGGGAACTTGGCAAGATCTTGTCTCTACAATAAATCAAAAAAATTAGCCAGCTGTAGTGGCGCACACCTGTGGTTGCAGCTACTTGGAAGGCTGGGGCAGAAGGATCACCGGAGTCCCGCAGGTCAAGGCAGCAGTGGCCGTTGAGAGTGCCACTGCACTCCAGCCTGAGTGACAGAGTGAGACTCCTACTCAAAAAATAAACAAAACAAAACACCTGGAATTCAAAGACTTGGTTAAAAAAAAAAAAAAAAAGCAAAATATTTCATTACTATTTTTATATCAATAATACGTTGAAATAACACTTTTGTGGACATACTAGGTTAAATGAAACATTAAAGTTGAGCTTCATCTGTGTATTTGTGTACTTTTAAGAGTGGCTTCCAGAGAATTTAAAATTACATATGTGCTTAACATCTGCAGGCTTATGCTCTATTTCTGATGAACAGCCCTGGTCTAAGATCCTGCCATAACCCTAATGCCACAAGGACAAATATAATCTAAGTTTCCTCTTCCATCTTCCCGCTTCAGCAACATGGGAATATATCAAATCAAGAAATCAACTAAGGTATGAATGTATAGATAAGCTTATCTCTATACAAACACTTTAATCTTGTGTGAGTTCAAAATGATTTTTTAAAGTATCAAAAGAATTCTGCTAACATTTCATAAATCAGTGAACAAAATCAATTAAACAATACTCTCCATGAAGTGAAAGTTATCCCCAACAAATTTCGGAGTTTTTTTGTTTTTTTGTTTTTTTTTTAAGTCAGAGTCTCACTGTGTCGCCCAGGCTGAAATGCAGTGGCACGCTCACAGCCTCGACCTGCTGGGTGCAGGTGACCCTTCCACCTCAGCCTTCCAAGTAGCTGGAACCACAGGCATGCACCACCACGCCCAGCTAATTGTTTGATTTATTGTAGAAATGAGATCTCGCCAAGTTGCTCAGGCTGGTCTCCAATCCTTGGGCTCAGGCAATCCTCTCACCCTGGCCTCTCAAAGTGCTGGGATTACAGGTGTGAGCCACCACGCCCAGTCTATAAGCATTTTTTTTTTCAACATAACTTTGTTTTTCCTGAAAAGTGAATGCTTTTTAATGTATATTTGAACTGTGGAAGGACCAAGATTTAGAACCATTTCTTTGCATGTAAAGAAAACAACTCCCCTGGTATTACTACACTGTCAAGAGCATTCTTCATTCTCATTGGCCTACTAACCAACTAGCAAAACTAAAAGTTGTGAAGGCCCTTCACTTCTGCAGCACTTATTGTCCATTTGTAAAGAAAGGAATGAAAGAATCGTAAATGTTTACAATTAACTACAATATTCAAGTACTATTAAGTGATACAAGTAAACCAAAAGATTCCTGGGCACTAAGATAACATATACTCTTAAATTCTAGCCATCCCTTCAAAAAAATCCACTGCTCTCTCCTCCCCAAATCCACAGTTCAGTGCAGAGAGTCACTGTCAACCCACTTGCCTAAGCTGGAACTCTGGAAGTCATTATCCCTGATATTTCAATTACCAAGCCCTATCCGTCTACTTCTACACGCTTCCAGTGACTTTCTGAAATACAAATCAGATTTTCCTGTTCATTTCCCTGTTCAAAATTCTTCCATGGCTCTTGTCACTATAAACTTTGAAGTACCTTGCACAGCAAATACAGCCCTGCATCATCTAGCTCCATTACTCCCCTAAACTTCCTGTCTGCCCATTCTCATCTCCAGCTCTTCTTAACTTCATAGTCCATCAATTCCA
This sequence comes from Carlito syrichta, assembly GCF_000164805.1. NCBI lineage: Eukaryota > Metazoa > Chordata > Mammalia > Primates > Tarsiidae > Carlito > Carlito syrichta. The sequence goes on from NW_007088638.1 coordinate 70,386, forward strand.
GCTTCTGGTAGTAGCAGAAACATGCCAGCTGCCCTCCCACACCTCTGGTTTAAAACATTGTTTTCTCAGTCCAATGCCTGCCTATATTCCCCCACTTCTCATCAAGTCTCACCTGAAAGGAAGCCGCCTCTCTAACTTCCTTGCTGACTTTCCTGATACTGTACACCTTCACGGATATCTCCATTAAAGCAATTATACTGTTTGCCTGTATATGCTATGTGTTTGCACATCTGCCTCTCTTCAGTGCAGGCTCAGTGTCCTTGTCTCTGCATCTACAATGCCACAGAACTGCATTTGGTACTAAATAAACATGTATTTATTTATATTACTAAAGAAATATTCACTCATTCCATAAATGATTGCTGAGTACCTACTATGTGCCAAGTCGCATCTTAGGCACTAGGAACACAGTAAGGACCACAAGGCCCCTGGCCTCTCGAAGTCCGTATTCTAATGATGAAGACAATCAATCAGTAATCATCTAAGCATATGCAGTGATGTATGAAGCTATGAAGTAAAAGGAAACGGAAGGAGGTACAAAACGGTGGGTATGTGGCCATCAGAAAGGAAGACCATGTGGTAAACTGAGGAGGACCATTCTGAGGAGCTCTCATCTGAGCTCAGACCTAAAATGAGTCAGACACAAAGTACTGAGGAAAAGAGAAATCCAGAAAAACAGGAGAACCAATACAAAAAGTTCTGACGCAGGACAGATTTGGCATGTACAAGGAGTAGCAGCTGAGTAAGAAGGGACAGAGAGGTCAGCAAGGCAACAGAGGGCCAGAGGAAGCAGAGCTTGTAGGTCACAGCAAGAGCTGTGGATTTGTTCTATGTGTTGGAAAGTTACTGGAAGATTTTAGCAGAAAACAACAGGATCTAAAGGTAATTCAGGCAAGTACATGAGTAGGGCGATGAGAGTAGAGAGAGGAAAACCTGTTAGAAAGTTCCTGCAGCGCATCTATAGTAGTAGCAGAGGAGGCCTTAAGAAGTGGTCAGATTAACGACAGACTTGGAAAACAAAGTTAACAAAACTTGGTGGATCGATCTCATGGGATGTGAAAGTTAGAGAGGTGTCCCTTTGAAAACGTCTGGTCTGATCAACCTGGGCTATAACAGTTACACTTACTAAGATGGGTAACACTGGAAAAAGGAAACAGGAAAGCAGGTATCAAGGGTTTGATGCGGACATGCGAAAGTGGAGTGCCTGCTGGACACCCTGCACAGCTGTTAAGGAGGCAACTGGAAACATGAAGCTGAAGCTCAGGAGAGGTCTAAGAACTGGAGATTAACATGCATGAGTTGTGGCTGGACGCGGTGGCTCACGCCTATAACCCCAGCACTTTGGGAGGCTGAGGCGAGAGGACTGCCTGAGCCCAGGGGTTTGAGACCAGCCTGGGCAACTTGGTGAGCTTCATTTGTTAAAAAAAAAATTTATGAGTCATCATCATAAAAATTCAAGCCAAGGAAAAGGACAAGAGCGACAGAGACAGAGGCCAGGAGGACCGCGTTCTGAAGGAACACTTAGAAAAGAAAGGCGGGGCTGCCAGAAAACGAGACGGAATAAGAACACAAAAAGTCTGCAGAAGCCTGTAGTGTCCCAGAAGGCAAGTGAAGGAAGTAATTTTTAAAAGCAAGATTAATTGTATTAAATGTTGTTGGAAGGCCAAGCAGAAAAAGCTGAGAATCTCCTCCTGGATGTGGCAGGATAGAGGCTGTTGACAACACTGGATGGTGTGACAGGAGTGAGAGGGGTAAACACCTCATTGGAAGGGGCTAGCAGCAAGTGGGAGGTTAGGAAGACTGAGCCAACAAATAGGGAGAAGCTGACGTTGCAAAGGGGCTGAACCTAATGAAGGCGTAGTCAGACAATTTTTAAATCCTGGAACACAAAGTTAGCAGCTAGGGGGTAAGCAGTGCTAACAGTACCTGCTTTCTTGTATTCCAAGGGGAGTACCAATTAGAATATGATATTCTGTACTCCTCAGTAATTCACCACAGGACAGTTAAAAAGCTTATACCCAAAACCTTTCTTAAAGGTTATTCTTGACCTGGCAAGGTTCAGTATTAAAGTTTATACAAAACCAGTTCTTCAGTCGTGTGAATTCAGTCAGTGTAAGCATCACCTACTTAAACAATCTCTGCTTCTTTAGCAACAACCGGCATATATCCTTGGAGCACTGGGTGGCTTCGTGGAGTAGCAGTTAATATTCGTTGATGAACTTTTACATGGTGTTCAGTGTTCTAATAACAAAACTAGATCACAAAGTTCTTTTCTTGGTCACTAGGGGCCACTACCTGAAGAATGAGGTCTCCAATCAGAAAAAATGGGGCTTCTTTTAACAGGGTCTACAGTTTTTAAAATAACAGCTCAAAAAATTTATATAGCTCAATTTTCTAAATTTTTGCTTTTGTTCTTCATGTTTTTGGTGTCATATCTGAGAAACCATTGTGCATTCCAATTATCATGAAACTTTTCCCCTATGTTTTCTTCTAGGAGAGTCTAGGTCTTATGTTTCGAGTTCAGTGTTATATAAAGTATAAGATAAAGATCTATCTTCATTATTTTGCATGTGGATACACAGTTTTTTTTCTAACACCATCAGTTGAAGAAACTATCCTTTTTCCATTGTGTGCCTTGTCAAAAATCATTTGAGCATATATACTTTGGCTTTCTCCAGAGCTTTCCAATTCATGCCATTGGTCTATGTCTTTACGCTAGCACCACTTTGTTTTGATTTCTGTCTTGTTCTATGTTTTGAAATCAGAATACGTGAGGCCTCCAGCTTGGTTCTTTGTTCTCAAGGCTGCTTTAGTTATTCAGAGTTATTTGAGATTCTGGATTCCATGTGAATTTAGGATGCTTTTAACTATTTCTGCAAAAAATGCCATGAGGATTTGGCAGGGTTTGCACTGGCTCTGCAGATTGCTTTGGGCAGTATGGACATTTTAACAATATTAAGTTGTGCAATCTAAGAGCAATATTGCAACAATATTCATCAGGGATATTGGTCTTGTTGTGCAGATGGAACAACCCTCATCTGAAATCCAAATTCCAAAATCCAAAACTTTCTGAGTGCTGACATGAGACTCAAAGGATTTAGGGTTTTGGATTAGGGATGCTCAGCAAGTAGTAACTGTCTGGTTTTGTATCAGGGTAATGTTGGTACTAAATGTATGTCTTCCCATTGACATTTGCATAATCTTTACTTTCTTTTGGCAGGGTCAATGTACAAGTCTTTTGCCTCCTTGGCTAAATATATTCCCAAACATTTTATTCTTTGTGAAGGTATTGTAAATAAGATTTTCTTAATTTCCTTTTCAGATCCTTGTCAGTGCATAGAAACAACTGGTTTTTGAGTGCTGATAGTATATCCTGCAACTCTGCTGAATTCACTTAGAATGGGAATAATTTTACTTTCTCCTTTCTAATTTGGAAGCCTTTTTATTTCTTTGCCTTGTCTAATTGCTCTGGCTAGGACTTCCACTCTATGTTAAACAAAGTAATGAGAGTGGGTATGCTCATCGTGTTCCTAATCTTAGAGGAAAAGTTTTCTGTTTTTCACTACTGAGTATGACTTTAGCTGTGAGCTTTTCACATATGACCTTTATTATGCTGAAATAATGTCCTTCTATTTCTAGTTTGTTGAGTGTTTTCATCCTGAAAGGGTGTTAAATTATGCCAATGCTTTTACTGAATCTACTGAGATAACCATGTGAATTTTATCCTTCACTGTTAATATGATATATTAAATTTACTGATTTTCCTGTGTTGAACTTGCATCCCAGAGATAAATTCCACTTGGTCATGGTGTATGTTCCTTTTAATGCATTGCTTAATTCAGTCTGCCAGTATTATGTTGATGATTTTTGCAACAATATTTCATCAGGGATACTGGTCTGTAGTTTTCTTACAGTCTTTGTCTGGCTTTAGTATCTGGGTAATGCTGACCTCATAAAATGAGATTGAAAGTATTCCCTTTTCGGCCATTGCTTTGTTGAACTCTGCTGTCTCCATGTGGCTGTTGGAACTATAGCCACCATGTTTTCTTAGCTTTGGCACCTTGAGGAGGTGAATCTCTTCTCTCTCCCCTTCTCTCTCTCTTGTTTACTTTCTAAATAAACTGCTTGAAAACTTAAGAAAAAAAGAAGAAAGTATTCCCTTTTCTTCAGTTATTTGGAAGTTTGAGAAGAACTGATGTAAATTCTCCTATAATGGTAGCATTCTCCAATGAAGCCATGTGGCCTTGGACTTTTCTTTGTAAGGAAGTTTTCTGGGTTTTTTTTTGGGGGGTGGGGGGTTGAGTTGGAGTCTCACTCTTGTTGCCCAGGCTAGAGTGAAGTAGCACACTCACAGTCACTGCAGACTCGACCTGCTGGGGTTAAGCAATCCTTCCGCCTCAGCCTTTCAAGTAGCTGGAATTATAGACACACGTCACTATGCCCGGCTAGTTTTGTGTGTGTGTGTGTGTGTGTGTGTGTGTGTGTGTGTGATTTATTGTAGAGAGGAGGTCTCACCAAGTTGTCCAGGCTGGTCTCAAACCGCCAGACTCAGGCAATCCCTTGCCTCACTCTCCCAAAGTGCTGGGATTTCAGGCTGAGCCACCATGCCCAGCCAGAAGTTTTCAATTACTGGTTGAATCTCCTTACTGCTTATGGGTCTGCTTAGATTTTTTCTTTCTTCATTATTCAGTTCTGGTATGTTTCTAGGAATTTACCTATTTCTTCTAGATTATCCAACTTGTTGGCATATAATTGCTCACAGAAATCTCTTATGATCCTTTACATTTCTGTGGCATCAATTGTAATATCTCCTTTTTCATTTATGACTTCAGTTAGTTGAGATTACTCTTTTTTTTAAGAAAAAGACTAACGTTAGCCAGGTGTGGTAGCGCGCGCCTGTAGTTCCAGCTACTTGGAAGGCTGAGGCGGGAGGATCACTGGAGCCCAGCACGTCGAGGCTACGGTGGCCAGAAGCGGCCACTGCACTCCAGTCTGGAGTCTTGGAGTGAGACTCCAACTCAAAAAAGGAAAAGAAAAAGACTAAGGTCTAGCTAGGTGTTTGTCAATATTGTTGATCTTTTCAAAAAACCACCAGTAAGTTTCACTGATTTCCTGTTGTTTTTCTGTTCTCTATTTCATTTATCTATGCTCTATATTATTTCTACAATATTTTTATATATTTTTATAGCTTTGCAAATACAACCCATGAGCAGATTCCTATTTAAGTCAGTGTTTTCCATTTCTTTCTGTCTACCACAGTAAGAAAAGTATTCCACATAATGACACAGTATTCCCAGACTCACACATATACATGACTAAAACAAATTCCATGAAATACCTTAATATATGCTCTGCTCTTACTTTTTACTGACAGTTCTATTTCACTTTGTAAATTTCAGGATTTTTAAATTCTTCTAATTCAAAAAGATGTATTCACTAAGTTGATTTCACTTGATTAAAAGTTTAAAAAACACTATTCTAAACAATGTATGCAATGTCAGAAAGTTATACAAGAGGAATAGAAAACATTCTCTATTTCAAATGACTCATAATTCTGGTTATAGAACAAGATGAAGAGGAAAGCAAAATATCAAAAGCTTAAGCCACCTGATCAGGAGTCTTCAGCAGAATAATAAAATCAGAAACATACCCAATCCTTTCCACACTTTCAAAGTCTTGTACTCCCAGTGTCAAGCATGAGCACTGCATAGTTGGCCCTCCATATCCGTGGGTTCTGCATTCGTGGATTCAACCAACACAGATGGAAAACATTCAGGAAAAAAAAATTGGGTCTGTAATGAACAGGTACAGACTTTTCTTGTCATTATTCCCTAAGCAATACAGTATAACAACTATTTACAATGCATTTACATTGTATTAGGTATTACAAGTAATCTAGAGCTGATGAGAAGTTTACAGGAGGATGTGCATAGATTGTATGCAAATACTATAATCAGGGTCTTCAGAATCCTTGAATTTTGTTATCTGAGGAAGGTCCTGAATCAATCTCCCATAGATACCAAGGGACAACTATAAAACCAAGAAATGCCCTTCCCCTGTATGAGTTTCACTTTAAAATAGATCCAACCGCTGGGCTCTGTGGCTCAGCCTGTAATCCCAGCGCTTTGGGAGGCTGAAGTGAGTGGATTGCCTGAGCCTGCAGGTTCGAGACCCGCCTGGGCAACTTGGCGAGACCTCATCTCTACAATAAATAAATAAATCAGCCGGGTGTGGTAGCGCGCGCCTGTAGGTCCAGCTACTTGGAAGGCTGAGACGGAAGGATTGCCGGAGCCCAGCAGATCGAGGCTGCAGTGGCCGGGAGCGGCCACTGCACTCCAGTCTGGGCGACGGAGTGAGACTCTAACTCAAAAAAAAAGAAAAAGATAAAATAGATCCAACCCAAACACAACACAGAAATGCTTGTGTGTGATATAATAATATAAAAAATTATACTTGGACAGCAGAGAATTGGTTTCATATTTTAAAAACTATAAAATCTGCTAATGAACCACAACTGATGCTGCTGTAGTTTTCTTAATGCATCCTTCCGTAAATGCACTTGCACTAGTTAATACAATGACATATTTCACACTTGAAAACATAAAATAATTCCTATATCTGCTTGGAGGTTCATCCTTACATCTATTCAAACCAAGTTATACAAAAATATACATTCATGTGTGTTACAATTTAAGTTAAAAGTATAAGACAATAATTTCTAACATTAAAGTCTACAGTGGAAAAAATTGCTCTAGGTCTTCTCTTTAACATACCTGGACTTGAGATAAAAAAAGCTTTTAAACCAGGCAGACCCTCTAATTTAGAGACCTTACTCCAAGCTATGCAAAAAGCAGAATTCTTAGCAGGAAGCAGAATGAGGAGTTAAGCAGCTCTACTCAAGGAGGCCACAGAGAAAGTGAAGCCTCAAGGCCTTCACACGGGGGAGGCTGTCTCTGCCCCACATTCAACACACTACATTACACTCTCCAGATTAGCATATTTTGGTAGGATACCTGATTTTTATTGTTTCTATCTCTTCTTCTGTCACTTCCGGTTACTATCCTAAGACATTTCTATTTCTCTCAATCTAAGAGACAGTGCAAATTTCAGAGTGCCCATATTATATATAAAATTAAAACTCTTCTAAGTAAGGATCTGAGGAGCTTCTTTTTTTTTTTTTTTTTTTTTGAGTTGGAGTCTCACTCTGTCGCCCAGACTGGAGTGCAGTGGCCGCTCCCGGCCACCGCAGCCTCGCCTGCTGGGCTCCGGCGATCCTTCCACCTCAGCCTTCCGAGTAGCCGGAATTACAGGCACGCGCTACCATGCCCGGCTGATTTTTGATTTATTGTAGAGATGAGGTCTTGCTGCCCAGGCGGGTCTCGAACCCGCGGGCTCAGGCAATCCACTCACCTCAGCCTCCCAAAGGCGCGGGAATACAGGCTGAGCTGAGGAGCTTCTTAAGTTGCACAAAGTATGTGAACTTTAACATATGAACTTTACAATACCCATTTTGGCCACTCACTAGATCTTATTTGCTCACTTGATAACCATGCTTGTGTTCAAAATAATGCATCTCATTTAATCCTCCTAGCAACCCCACACAGTGATATTATTACTAGTCCAATTCTACAAACTGAGGCAAAGAAGATGTTTAACAATATGTCCACCAAGGCCAAAGGACTAGACTATCGCAGAGAATTATCTAGATTCTGATCTAGATAATCTGAAGCCAAAGTTGTGCTCACAAATGCCTATAATATAAAATGCAACATACTACGCTGCCTTATGGCAACATGAACATATCAGTGTATTTAGTACTTTCTACTTTAACATCTTTGACAATTCCCTGGGAAAAAAATCCAAGAACAACTGCATCAGTTAGTTATTCTGATCATCTAGGAGATGAGAAGCCCTAACTACCTCCTTTCAGCTCTCCAAAAGCTACTCTGAAACATTTAATTGAGCCAGAGAGCTGAAAAGTCAGAGGAACACCAATGGATCATCAAAGCTGACTAGAAAGTTTTCAGGGATCTAGCCTTACCTAATATTACACTGAGCCTATCCTATACTGAATCTAAGCCCAAGACTCTCCATTTGAAGACCTACTTGCCAAAGATCACTTAGGGCTGTACTTTTTTTTTTTGAGTCAGAGGGTCTCACTCTGTCACTTGCGTTGGAGTGTAGTGGCACAATCATGGCTCACCACAGTCTTGACCTCCTGGGCTCAGGCAACCCTTCTGCCTCCGCCTCCCAAGTAGTTGGGATGACTGGTATGGGCCACCATGTCCAGTTGATTTTTTTTTTATTTTTTAGAGACTAGGTCTTGCTGCGTTGCCTAGGCTAGTCTTGAACTCCCTGGGCTCAAGCAATCCTCCTGCTTCAGCCTCCCAAAATGCCAGGATTACAGGTGTGAGCCACACCTGGCCTAGGACTGTTCCTCTTTTTCAGGGGGAGAGGGGGAAGTTTATTTTTCTGTAATCCAACTAGATGTGAAGGGGAATAAGTAAAATATGGGACCCAAAGAACGCAGCGACAGCACAAAGATGATAGAAGATTACGAGCAAATGGGATGGAGGGATGCTCTCCTGAGCTACAGAAGTAATGATCTGGTAGTCAAGATAAAACAAGTCAAATTTACTAAGAGTTGTCCACAGTCGGCAATGGTGATCTTCTTGCTGGTCTTGCCATTCTTGGGCCCAGAGCCCTCCATGGCTTGCACGACATTTTTGCCTTCTTTCACATGCCAAAGACCCCATGCTTGCCATCCAACCTTTAAGTGTTAGCAGTGCAGATGAAAAACTAGAAACCATGTTTGTTGGGTGCAACATTTGCCACAGACAAGATGCCAGGACCTGTATGCTCCAGGATGAAGTTCTCATCATCAAATTTCTACCCACAGATGGACTTGCCGCCAGTTCCATTATGGCATGTGAAGTCACCACCCTGGCACATAAACCCTGGAATAATTCTGTGAAAGGAAGAACCCTTATAACCAAATCCTTTCTTGCCAGTGCTCAGAGTATGAAAGTTTTCTGCTGTCTTTGGAACTTTGTCTGCAAACAGCTTGAAGGACAGTGATGTCAAAGAGGATGCGGGGGGACTGACCCCCATAGCTGATGGGAAAGAGTTCAAGGCCAAGGCATCTGCAAAGTCTAAGCCTGCTCCTTTGACATGCAATGCTAAATGATCATTTAATGCCTACAGAATACTTAGATACTGCAGATTTCAATAAATATTCCTTGAGTAAACATGGGCTAGGTATTCTCTGCTCCCTGCTGCCTCAAGAAACTGACTCCCAATTATACCTAGAGCTCCTTGAAAGCAAGAAATGCCTTACCCTACTTTTAGATTCTCACTACCTAGCACCATTTCTGGGACACAGATGGCATTCGGTAAATGTTTGGTAAATAAATGAGTACAAAAGCAAATGAGCCTAACACAAAGCAGTATCAATTCAGATGTTTCCTCTTAATCTGAGATTATACACATATATAGATAAAAGATATGTGTATACTTGAACAAAGTCAAGAATTCTTTGTCATATATTATCTCTTTAACTCAATTCATCAGTTATTTTCCTACTAAGGCAGGCCCTTCTCAGCTTGTATATTTGACACATGGTACCTATCTATTTACAGAAAAGAGACTGCATGTGCAAACTATTGGTGACAGCGAAATTAGACTAGAGCCAGATTTAAGCCGTTCCCCCATACCTGGCTCATTCTTGAAAACCACCATTTCCTGCCACCAAAGAAATGATACTCTGTATTTTTAAAGTACTGCCCATTTTTATAGATGAGTAATACGTGACTTAATTCAATTATTAGAAATGATTAAAAGCCCTAATACGCTGACTTTTTCTGAGATTATAAAAACCCATACAGACTGAGTACCCCGAACACGAAAATCTGCAATTTAAAATGCTCTAAAATCCAAACATTTTGAGCAATGACACTAATGATCAAAGAAAATGCTTATTGGAACATTTCAGATTTTCTGACTAGGGAGGCGCAACTGTCAAGTATAATACAAATATTCAAAAACCCCAAATCTGAAAAACTCCTGGTCCCAAGCATTTCAGAGAATAAATACTCAACGGAAACCATACGTGACAATATAATTTAAGTTTGTATTGCACCAAACAAGTCAGTGAATGAAGCACTGGGCTAAGTGTTCATATGAATGATCTCATTTAACCTCCGTAACAACTCTTCAAGGTGTGTATAATTATGATCATCATTTCCAGATGAGGAAACTAACACTCAAGTTTGCACATTTAGCTAGTAAGTACAGAAACCAGAATTGGCACCAACTCTAATTCCTGAGCTCTTAACTGCTCACAACTCTCCCACAGTATACATTCAGCAAAGCCACTGTGAACTTTCTGAATCACAACTGTGTAACTTTACCACTGTGATAATATATCATGTTTGCTTCTAAGGCCATCATCTTGAGAAAGGAAATTGTTTGCCTTCATAAGCTGCAACATATACCTTAACCACTGAAATCTAGACAATCACTAACATTCACTTTTCTGAAAATTATACTTTGCCTCTCCATTCCCATGAAAAACACCATTGGCACCCACAGTCGTGTTCTGTACAAAACTTGCCACAGCTACGAGTGGCAGTGGCTACTACCTTAGGTGACTCTGGAGTCTCAGGAGATTCAAATTCTCTAACTTAAATCCTAAAGGTTTATGTAAAATCCACCACACCAAGGGGCTGAGTAAAACCACCTGGGAAAAACAAGGAAGTTATGTGATTATAGTTAAGTATCTGCATGGAACAGCTATTTGAGAAGATCAATTATAAGCTATTTTTGTTGCAAAAGGACAAGGAAGTCATTTTGCAAATGTTACTTGTTTCTATACCAATGGGCCAAACATCAAAACCGAAGGAACCAAAGTGTCTGTTTTTCTCAACACTCAAAGGCCAGGTGGCAAGAGAACTTTATTCACATGATTTACAGTATATTACTTAGATTTTTTTTCCTTTTCCCCTTTACTGACTTACCTCCACCCAAAGCCTCAATGAATTGTGAACCATGGGCCACGAATGCCGGTAATTATTAAAGTAAGCCAATGATCCTTTCTTCTGCTCTCCTTCTCAAGGAAGGCAGGAAACCTAGGAGGTTCTGCAGAAACATACCAAGACTTTGACCAGACACATCTCAGGTCATCCCTCTTCCTCTCGCTCCACAGCCAATCAACGGACAAGTTCCACTGATCTTCACACCCGAGTCTCTCGGTCGTTTGTCTGTTCCTGTCTTGAATGCCTACTGCGGGCTAAACCCACAAACACAAACGCCTCGACGACGGCGGGAGCGCGCCGAGTCGGTCTGTTGTGCTTACCTTTCACTCATCCTTCCCCGTGCACACAGACCAACCCCCAAAACAATTAGCGACTGCGAGACCGCCCTCCCTGCAGTATTCCAACGAGCTTCCATCCTGCCTAAGACAAAATCAACTTCTGAAGATGGCTTACAAGCCTTTCTCTAGCCTGGCTGCAATCAGCCTCTCCAGTCTGACCTTCTGCGCCTTCTGTCCTCATCTGCTGCACAGCCACACACACGTCTCAGACTCTCCAGCTCTCCAGCTCGGTTTTGTGGGGTTTCTGTTCGTTTTGCATCTTAGCCGCTGCACAGTCTCTCCTTCCTTTACCTATTCTACCTCCCCACAGTCTCCAATCGTCTTCACCTACACTTCCTACAGAACTGCTCTCTGCCACAGCTCCTTTTTTGGAAAGCCTTACCTGATAACTCTAGATATATAAATCGAATACATTACATTGCTTTTCTCTGCCTTATACCTCTTCTATTACTGCTCTTATGATACTTTGGTATAACTGCTTCTTAATTATCTGGTCTTCCCCATTAGACTATGTGTCCACTAGAAGAATCATATCTCCTCGCTCACCACTCTATCCACCAACCTAGGCACACAGCACAGACTTGGAATTTTGTTAGTGAATGAATGAATGAACAAATAAAACAAAAAGAACAATTTGGGAGAAGAAGCTGGAAAGGAAAGATTTAAATGATATTTAAACCACCAAAAATTCCAGATCAACATCATATCCTGAAATAATAAGTGGGATTCTCGATTCTGCTTAGGACATAGAAAACTAGAAAGAATATAACTCCCACCTTCAAAACAAACAAAATAAAAGGTGGATAATGCGAAAATCACAAATATTCTTGAACCCAGCACAAAAAGTAAGGTGACCCTAAGTCTAAACAAGTGACCCACAATCCAAGAAGGCAGGCTCCCCAAAGGAGAGCTGGAACACGAGTACTTCCTTAGCCGTAGTGAACACCAGACACCCATGCAAGCCAGGAAGAACTCAGCTCAAGCTTTTAAATTTACGACACATATGGGCTACCAGGAGAATACAGAACCCTTGATAACCACAGAAACACCAGGAATTCTCACCCATTCACAGAATCTTCTCCAAAAGCAGCAGTGGAGGAGGCCCAAAAGAAAGACCAAGGGCAAGATGGAAACAGAGAAAGTCTCTGGGAGGGGCAGACTTAAAATAAGGGAACAACAACCCCTGCTGGGAAGGGACCAAGCCCTACCTGAATGCTTCTTGCCCACCTACCTTACAGAAAAAAAGAGTCTTCAGCCGGGCTCGGTGGCTCAGCCTGTAATCCCGCGCCTTTGGGAGGCTGAGGTGAGTGGATTGCCTGAGCCCGCGGGTTCGAGACCCGCTTGGGCAGCGAGACCTCATCTCCACAATAAATCAAAAAATCAGCCGGGCGTGGTAGTGCACGCCTGTAGTTCCGGCTACTTGGAAGGCTGAGGCGGAGGGATCGCCGAAGCCCAGCGGGTTGAGGCTGCGGTGACCGGGAGCAGCCACTGCACTCCAGTCTGGGTGACAGAGTGAGACTCCAACTCACAAAAAAAAATAATAATAAAAAATACAAAAGAGTCTTCAGTTGCAGGGAGAAAGATAGCAAATGCTTTTGCCCTCAGGGCACAGGCAAAGACCCACTGCAGCTAGGGGAACTAAACAAAACAAAAAACCTCTACCCTTGAAGAAGAAGCAAGCTCTAAGAAAAAGCCCCACACCTGAGAAAACTGAGGCACCTACAGAAAACAGACTGAACCAAACCAACAGAAAATGTCCTCCCCGCTTCCCCTCATAATCAGGCTAGCAAGTCTCAAATAACAAGTAACAGCAATCTACTACAGTTACGCAGGGCTGAATGACAGGTATAGGGTCTGAGAAATGCATCACTAGGTTGGTTTCACTGCGAGAACAGCACAGAGTGCACTTGTACAGACCTCGATGCTCTAGCTCCTAGATACCTAGGCTATGTGGTTGGCCTCTTGCTCCCAGGCTAGAGACCTATATGCTAGTTGCTGTACTAAACACTGCAGCCAACTGCAACTGTAAGTATTTGTTTACCTAAACACAGAAAGTTACAGCAAAAATATGGCAAAAAAAAATCTTATGGGACCACTGCCATAAATGTAGTCCACTGATGATCACTATGCAGCACCTGATTGCTCTTCAATGAGATGTAAGATCAAAGGAAAGACAAAGACCTACACTGAGAGCAGAGCAGACATTAAGAGAAACCCTCTGACAAACCAAATCCTAAACACAGTGACACTAGAGAAACTTGAAGTCTAAGGTAAACGGAAGGTAATCTAGCAACAACAAAACCTCACCACCCCTCCCCTCAAAATACACATGCAAAAGTCTTAGGAAAAGACAAAGCATGCCCATTTCCAGTCATTTAACTGACTCTACACAAAATGTCCAGGTTTCAAAGACATAAAAAGGAGCAAAGGGAAAAAAGAAATAAACCGCACTGTCAAGAGACAAAGCAATCAATAGAAGCAGATCCAGATATGACCCTTGTGCTGGAATTCTCAGACATGGAATTTAAAATAAGTATGATTATTATGTTTAAAACTCTCATGGAAAATGTGGACAACATGCATAAGCAGATGGAGAGTGTAAGCAAAGGAATAGAAACTAGAAGAAAGAATCTAACAAAAATGCTAGAAATAAAAATATGGTGACAGAGTTGAAAGCCTTCAACTTTAACAATAGACTAAGACAATCATAGAAATAATCAGTAAGGATCAGTCATTAGAAATTACTCATACTAAAACAAAAAGGAATTTTAAAAAAGAAGGGAGTAAGTGCTAGGGGACAATATCAATTCCTCTAACAAATATGTAGCTGGAATTCCAGAAGAGGAGAGATGATGAAACATAATAAATTAAGAGACAATGACTAAGAATTTTCCAAAATTAATAACATATGTTGGTCAGGCGCAGTGGCTCACACCTGTAATCCCAGCACTTTGGGAGGCAGAGGTTAAGAGGATTGCCTGAGCCTGCAGGTTCAAGACAAGCCTGGACAACTTGGCAAGACTTTGTCTCTACAATAAATCAAACAAATTAGCTGGGCATGGTGGCACACGCCTATAGTTCCAACCACTTGAAAAGCTGAGGTGGAAGGATCACCTGAGCCCAGGCAGGTTGACGCTGCGGTGGCCGTGAGCAATGTGCACTCCAGCCTAGGCAACAGAGTGAGAATCCAACTCAAAAAAAAAAAAAAAAAAAGCATATGTCAAACAACAAATCCAGAAAGCTCAGAGAACACTAAGTAACATTAAACGAACAAACAAAACCAAAAATCCACATATAGACATACCATATTTAAGTTGACATGGAAAAAAAAATCAAAGATAAAGAGAAAATCTTGAAGGCAGCCAGAATAAGAAAATGACGTGTGTGATACAGTGGTACATGTTAAGAACAGTCAAAACGATAAAAGTCAGACACTATTAAAGTGTTGAGAGAAAAAATTGGCAGTCCAGAAGTCTATACCCATGATCTTTCAAAATTGAAAAAGAAATAAAAACTTTTTCAGAAAAAAAGCAATTTACCATAACAAAAGTCTAAGAAAGATAAAATATATGATCATCAATAGTATTTGCACAAAGTATTTAACAAAATTCAATATCCACCCATAATAAAAACTGTCAGTGAACTAGGAATAGAAGGGAACCTCCTCATCCTGTTCAAGGGTATCTACAAAAAAAAAGCAAAGCAACAAAAACCTACAACTTACATCACACTTGATGAAGAAAACAAAGGCTTTCCCCCAAGATCAAAAACAAAGATGATCACTGTCACCACTTCTATTTAAAAACCGAAACGGAGGTCCTAGCCACTGTATCAAGGCAGAAAAAATATTAAAGACGTCCAGATTGCAAGAAAGAAATAATACTGTCTTTATTTGTAAATGACCTGATCTTTTACATAGAAATCCCATAAAACCTATAACAATACTACTACAGCCAGTTAAAGTGAGCTAAAAGTTTAGCAAGCTCATAATGATACAAGTAGTTCTATATGGTATCAGTGAACAAAAATGGAAGCGTACCATTTGTATCATCACTCAAGAACATAAAATATTTAGGTATAAATCTAACTGAATATGAACAGAATCTATGCTATAAGCTGTAAGACACTGACAAAAGAAATCAAAGAATATCTAAAGGAAAATCTGGAATGGGAAGAAAATATTAAAATATAAATTCTACTCAAAATGATCTTTAGATTTCAATCAAAATCCCAGCAAAACCAACTATAGAAATAAAGAAGTTGGGCCATTGCCTTACTAGACTCTGCTGTCGCCATGCTTCCTGGCTTTGGCCCTCTCCCCTACCTTGGGGAGGTGAATCTTCTCTCTCCCTTCTCTCTCTCTAATTTACTTTTAAATAAACTTTTCTTTCTCTGTCAAAAAAAAAAAAAAAGAAAAAGAAATTAAGAAGCTGATTCTAAAATGGACATGAAAAGGCAAAAGAACTAGAATAACCAAAATAACTTTGAAAAAGAACAAAGCTGGAGAACTCATACTATCTGATTTCAAATTTAAAGTAAAGCTACAGTAATCAGACCAGTATGCTACTGGAGAAAGATTAGCTATACAGATCAATGAAATACAATAAAAGTCCAGAAACAGACTCTCACATATATGATCAGTTGATTTTCAACAAAAATACAAAGAAAATTCTATGGAAAAAGGACAGTTTTTCTTTTTTTTTTTTTGAGTTGTAGTCTCACTCAGTTGCCCAGACTGGAGTGCAGTGGCCGCTCCTGGTCACCGCAGCCTCGACCTACTGGGCTCCGGCGATCCTTCCGCCTCAGCTTTCCAAGTAGCTGGAACTACAGGCGCGCGCTACCATGCCCGGCTAATTTTTTTTCTATTTATTGTAGAGATAAGGTCTCGCCAAGTTGCCCAGGTGGGTCTCGAACCCACGGGCTCAGGCAATTCACTCACCTCGGCTTCCCAGAGCGCGGGATTACAGGCTGAGCCACCGAGCCCAGCCAGGACAGTCTTTCCAATAAATGGTGCTGAAACTACTAGAAATTCATATGAGACAAGAAAAAAAAAGGTAACGTTTATCTGTACCTCACACCATATACAAAAACTGACTCAAAATGAATCATAGACTAAAAATATAAACCTAAATTTTAACACTTCCAGAAGTGTTTTAGAATACTTCCAGATATAGACGAAAGCGAGGCACAGTGGCTCACACCTGTAATCCCAGCATTTTGGGAGGCGGAGGCGAGAGGGTTGCCTGAGCACAGGGGTTGGAGACCACCCTGGGTTACTTGGTAAGACCTTGTCTCCACAATAAATCAAAAAATTAGCTGGGCGTGGTAGCACATGCCTGTGGTTCCAGCTACTTGGAATGCTAAGATGGAAGGATCATCTGAGCCCAGCAGGTCACAGCTGTGGTGGCCTTGAGCATGCCACCGCACTCCAGCCTGGGCAACAGAGTGAGACTCCAACTCAAACAAAATTTTAAAAATTTAAAAAAAAGAATACCTCTAGATACAGAACAAAATCTTTGTGACCTTTGGTTAGGCAAGCTTTCTTAGATACAACACCAAAAGCATGTTCCATAAAATTTAAAAATATATATATATAAGCTGTGCTTCATTAAAATTAAAACTGCCCTTAAAAACATATTAACAGCCAGTTCGGTGGCTCAGTCTGTAATTCTGTGCTTTGGGAGGCTGAGGTGAGTGGACTGCCTGAGCCCGTGGGTTCAAGACCCGCCTGGGCAACTTGGCGAGACCTCATCTCTACAATACGTCAAAAAATTAGCCGGGCGTGGTAGCACGTGCCTGTAGTTCCAGCTACTTGGAAGGCTGAGGTAGAAGGTTCGCCGGAGCCCAGCAGGTCGAGGCGCGGTGGCCAGGAGTGTGCCACTGCACTCCAGTCTGTGCGACAGAGTGAGACTCCAACTCAAAAATAAAAATAAAAATAAAAACATATTAACAGAATAAAAACAAGTCATGGACCGGGAGAAAATATTTGCAAATCACATATCTAATAAAGAACTTTTATCCAGAATATATATATATATATATATATATATATATATATATAAAATGAACTCTAAAAACTTGGTATCAGAAAATAAAGAACAATGTGAACACTGTTTGACCAGAGAATCCTATTTCTACCACTCTAGGACACACATCTCCATTCTGGGGAGGACAGCCTCACAGACTGCTTGTTCCAACTTCTGAAATACCCTCTCCTTAAATTATCTCAGTTGAAACACCATCAAAAGGATCATCTCCAATCTAGCTTTTTCCTGTAACTACTTGAAGTCACACTGATTTCACCCTTTGCTGAATCCATATGCGTTCGTCATCTATGCTATTCATTTGTCATATTACTTTAGATTCTTATTTAAATGTTGTATTTATGAATGCCATCTCATACTGTTATGACTGGAGTGCGAGAATGAAGTCGCCAATGCCCAGAGAATCAGATTTTTGAGTCCTTTTAATTAGCCAGCGGCCGAGAGAGGGCGAATGCCATTAAAAAAAATCTCTCTGCCTCAACCAAAGCAAGTAGGGGACTTTTCTAAGCAAAAACCACAGCTCTGCAATTACAGTTTACATTTCAGGGAGGGGTTAAGGTTGGGGATGGAACAAATTGCAGCTACCTGCTTGCTTAGTTTGGCCAGCCAGCATCTGTTTGCTTAACAGGATGTAGGGGTCAGGGGATTTCCAAGAAAGGGGGAAGTTACAGCTCAGGGGCTAAGTGCAGTTCTGGCTACATGAAGTCTGGTTACATGCAGGGAGGGAAAGCTGCATTTGGGCAGCAGGTAGGCCACCAAAATGAAAGATTTTAACAGAATGGAGTTACTTCTGTTAAATAAGCTTTTACAGGTATATTACAGGTCATATCAGTTTTACAGACATTTCAATACTCTGTACGTTTCTTGGGAGCAGATACTATCTCTAACATACTTCTTGTATCCCTGGGAATGTAACAAAGAATAAACATTCAGAGAAAAATTAACATAAACATTAATTTCAAATTACTTTAAGTTTTATATTCATTATAAATTAATTCAACTTCCTGGGAAAATTTACTCTGTACTTCGGGAAACTGAGGCAAGGGCACTAGACTCTGCTCCCTGGGATCTGCAGCTGCATCACACTCATCGTCATACCCCAGAGTCGAACGCAGCGCCTGACACGCGGAGAACGCCAAAGAGTCTGTAAACGTGTAACTAGGTTTCATTTTCTAAGGCCACAAAGAAATAGAACCCTGGAGTTCTATCCCCGTCTTTCCAAGATTCTATCAATGCCTTGAAATGTTCTCTAACTTCTCACATTTGTTCACACATTCGTATTCTCGCTGAATAGCGATCACAAAGACAAACACTATGCTACCGTCTCTTTTTAAAGCTCAAAAAGCAACATCACGGGGCTGCTGAGTACTCGCACAGTAGGTAGGCCGCATTCCTATCAGTTTTCTTAACATAAAGGCAGCTAATATACACCTGTCTGCTCAATGTAAAATCATACTAGTTACTCTTCCTATTGGAAAGATTTATTTTTCATCATCTTTGGCACCAATTCTAGAATGCTGTCTGCCAGGTCCCATGCCCCAATAAATATGCATCCTCCAGCAATTATGGAGATAGATAGCTTATGGGGAGGGGGCACTCTCTGGTCAGGTCCCAGTGCTAACCTGTGGTTAGGGGGAAGGTAGAGTGGGGGGAGGGGTGTGGCCCTGTGATTAATCACTGCCCACTCTGCTTAGGGGTATTTATCACAGCCCGCTGTCAGGTAAATCACTGGAAAAACACCTCTTCAGTAATTAATGTGAAGTGACGGATGGACAGCCCCTGGGCCCATTAATCAGGAACATCAGCAGCCTACTGAGATTATGAATGTCAGGATGCATAAACTGCCGGCGGATCAATAGGCCCAGGAATTCGTCCAAGGCTCTCATTTCCGAAGCATCTCCGGCACATTAGGCTCCCTCAAGCCCTCCCCGACCCGAAGAGAAAGGCAGGGCTTCAGAACAAAAAGCAGGAGCTGAGGCCTGAAGTGACCACTGCAAGAAAACGGCCAAGGAACCAGCTCGGAAAGTCCCAGGATGACAGACAACCTGAGCACAAAGAGCTGCCCTGACCCAGAGGCTCCCCCAGAAGGCTCGATGTTCCTGCAAAAGAACCAGGAAGACAGAGTTAACCGGTTTTTCAGAGCCTGATTATCCATTTTAGGGATCATCCAGCTTCTTGCTTCTAATTTTTTGTTTGGTTTTGGTTTTTCTGAGGGGGGGGTTGAACTGGAGTCTCACTCTGTCGCCCAGACTGGAATGCAGCAGCACGCTCCCAGCCACCACATCCTCAACCTGTTGGGCCCCAGTGATCTTTTTGCCTCAGCCTTCCAAGTAGCTGGAACTACAGGCGCACACTACAACGTCCGGCTAATTTTTTTGATTTATTGTAGAGATGAAGTCTCATCAAGTTGCCCAGGTGGGTCTCGAACCCGCAGGCTCAGACAGTCCACTCGCCTCGGCCTCCCAAAGTGCTAGGATTACAGGCTGAGCCACCGAGCCCGTCTGTTTCTAATTTTTTATCCATTTCCCCACCCACATTTTCTTTCTTATTTAGTAGCACCACTCACAAAGAGTTAGAAAGAAAATAAGAGACTGAAAATTCAATTTCTGCTACCTAAGAATCTAGGTGAAAAGCCTGATTTAAGAGGAAAAAGAAGAATCCATATGAAATGAAATCACTGAATTATCTTTAAATTTAATCTAACCTCATCCCTCATTACCATAATGAATGAAGAATTGCCAGCAGGACTGCCCACAGTGTTAAGCGAAAAAATTCTCCACTGAGAGGGTGTGTTCCACTTGGAAAACAGTCTGGAGCTGAAAGAGAATTACTGTCTGCTCGTCATCCCACGTTTGGTCCAATTTTGTATTAGAGTAAAGCCGGGCTACGGCCTCACACTGAACACACTCAAGGCTGGCAGTGACGGGAAGGAGACGGCCCTTGCTGCCACATCCCGCCAAGCCCCAGGGCTGTGCTTTGTGGCCAGACTCAGGCCAGGGCTGCAATCCTTGGTTAGAAAGTGTCTCAGAGTTACGGCTGCCTGTTCCGCTGAATCTCATTCCATCCTACTGATGGATGGATGGACAGATGGCTGCTTGGTGAAAGCAGCATTATCAGCCAGCTTCTATGGAGCCTCTGAATGATGGATAGCCCTCTTTCTGCTTTCTCCAAACCACCATCGATCCAAGCCATATTTCAGCGGTCAGAAGCCCGGTAATATTAAGACACACAATCAAGTTAAGTTACTTGCAGCGTAAACCTCTAGAACAGAATCCTAACACCTCTGCTTTGCTGTCATGAACTAGGTTGAAAATGTTACAGTTTCATTCTTTCTAGTTGCTAAGCCAATGAATTCCAACAGCTCAAAGCCCAAAAGGAGCAGCTGGGCTCCATTCCTAGCAGCACTTGAAAAGCCAGCTTGCCTGCCAAGTATTTTACTAGCCAGTCCATTTCTGTGAAATGAACTCTGCAGCAGTAGTGAGCAGATCTGTGAATATGTGTGTCCAGTGGAGTGTGAAGCTATTAGAACCATCAAACCACCTAGAGCTGTCAGTGATATAATCACTAGACTCAAAACATGTGGGGAGAGGTGGACAGGGGGAAAAAAAAAGTGTGGAGCCTTAGATAGACCAAGTAGACCTTGTAGACCAACACCAAGGATAATGGTTAAAACCAGGACAGATTAAAATTCTGTCTTTTGTACACAATCCTAAAATGCTGTTTCTACTTACTTAGCTAATGGGCTTCTACTCTCTTGTGTACACGTATCAAACCCTAAGTACCAATCCTTGCCTGCTTTTGCAAGCACACTCCGGAGTCCATTGCTGGCACACTCGAGACACTCAACTCAGCCTATTTAGAATCCATGCCTTTCCTTGTGCCTTCCATGCTATCCTGAACACTCAGACTTGAATAACTAGGCTCTGTACCAGAGTTACTTCCACTGGTGTGGCTGGAAAGACTCTGTCTCCAGCTTTGTGATATAGAGATTGCAGAATCCCTCTTTTTCTAAGTTCACGTATCCCCAAGTGACTTCTCAAATGCTTCATAATCAACTAAATGCCAAATCAGTCAGGCTCCCAGTCTTGGCCCCTCTTAAATGAACTGCTGCCATCCTAAGCCCACACACTATCAGAGAACGTGTTTGTTTATAGGGTTAGAAAAGTGTCCTGGTGGAGTGGCAACTGCCTTTCTTCTTGCTGTTAAGGTAGTTTAGTTTAATACTTTAACATTTATGTCTTAATATCTATAGCTCTGTTCCTATCAAAAAAAATGCTATTTTTAAAGAATTACTTCATTAAAGTGCTGTATTAAGAATAGCACTATCCTTCATACAAACATTAAAGAATTTTTAGAGTCTTAGAATTAGATTACTGAAAAGGACTGAACAGGTCAGAATCCAACATTCTAATTTTTCAAATAAGGTCAGCGAAGGAGGATTCCAGGTTATAATGTCCACGTTTACACAGGTATTACATGGCAAAGCAAGACTGGACCTTAGGTTACAATTACAAGTGCTGGACCCATTCTACCATATTTCTCAGACATTTTGTCTTCATCTTTGGAATTTCAGAGAGTGAGGGTAATGGGGGTTGGGGAGGATGAGTGTGCCTATATGTTTTAGGGGAGGAGGATGATCACAAATAACGAATTCAGTCACCTATACTATTGTGCTTCCCATCAAAGTTGCCCATGGGCCATCTGAGAGCCACTCACTAGTCTTACAGAACAAAATGAGATGAATACCTGACATCTAGAAATCTCTATAATTCTCTTCTTTAAGTATTTGCCCCAGTCCTATCCAGAAGGTTAAAAAGAAAAAAGGAGAAAGATATTGAATGCAAGTAGAATCAGAGAGCAAGAGGCTCCAAATGAATAGAGGACCAACGAGTCCTTCTGACACCAACAATGCCACATTCTGGCCAAATACAGAGCACAAGCTAGCTGACTGGACTTCACCCTCTGGTGGCCAAAATGTGTCACTACTGCATCTCCTGACTGCCAAGCTAACTCCATAGCAATCCAACCTTACAGCAGAAAAGGGCCTTCTAAAAATCATGTTGTATAACCTCCTCACCTTAAAGATGAGAAAACTTACAGCTATTTGAGGGGGGAACTAAGACAGAACCCAGACAGCCCATCATCTACGCTAGTAGTTTTATGACCATCATAGCTGTCTTTCCACCCAGTATATGCTCAGCATATACACTGAGCAAAGTTTAATCAGGAAGTTAATTGTGCTGCAAAAATAATCACACAATGCACATCAAACCCAAATATATTATCCACACTAACGCTCATCTCCATTATATAAATGATCAGAATGACTTTTCCATTCCATTCCCCCAAAATGCGCCTCATACACTGGACAAGAATTCTAGTCTTAGTAAAAGAAAAAACATTCATCCTAAATATTCCCAAAAAAGGCACTTACTCAGAAAAAATCGCTTGCAATAGGTGAGTACGAAGAAATTCCTAAGTTCATATAAAAGTTGATTTATTTGCATTAGCCAAATATATTTTAGAATGATCAATTATTTTCCAAAGTTATTTTAAATCAATACAAAGATCCTCATCTCTCATTTTAAAAAGTCTTTTTTATATAACTTATATTTGGCTAAAAAACAACCATACATAAGAGAACAATGACACATTTTCAAAATCTGCTGCCATGACCCACTGTCTGGCTATATTTATGTTTCATTAAGGTTTAGGCACTACAAGCAAAAGCAAAGTAGTGGTAGAACAGTACCAGTAGCAGAAGAAAAAGAGAAAGAAAAATCAGTTGCCACTTAATGAGTGACAAGGACTGTACTAAATGTGTGTATGTGCATAATCTCACTTGATTCCAACTACAATACTACAAGATAGCTATTATTATCCCAATTTTACAGATGAGCAATCAAAAGCTAAAATAACTCAAGATCATATAGTTTCTAAGTGTTGGTTAGGATCTCCAAGTCCCTGCACTTAGCCGGGAGTGGTGGCTCACACCTGTAATGCTAGCACTTAGGAAGGTCAAGGTGGGAGGATCGCTTGAGACAAGGAGCTCAAGACTCTTAAAACACACACACACATTTCCTGCACTACACTGCTACACTAGTCTGCCTGATGATCTGTCCCACAAGTGTATTAATTTTATCAATATTCACAATTTGCTTAGAATCTATGTGAATGCAAAGCAACCAAAAAAAGCTCAAAGATTGCAGCAGTAATACGAGAAAAACAGCTAATAAAAAAGCATGTAATGCTTTCACGGCATGTCTATTTCCAATAACCTTCCAGATTTAAAAGTGCTGACAATAATAATTCACTACTGTCTCTGAAACTTCCTCATTCACCTTGCCTCACCCTCAAAGCCATATGGTGAAGAACCTCACCAGGTGTCAGGAGAGGAGCTCCCTCTCTCGATTCCCCTGAAGAGTAATCTCTAAACTTCTTCCTACCAACTCCTCCAAGCACTTGATGAATATGCCATCCGTCTCTACTTCCCCCCTTCTCCAGAGGCACATCTGAACAGGAGACACCAATCAGTGAAACACAGTTGCCACACTGGAGAAAGTTTCAAAGTAGAATGCAGAGTACACTTTGAAATCTTGAATATAAAACAGAAGAAACTTGTACACCAAATATCCATTGCAGATGGTATTTTCAGATGCAATTCTTAAACAGAATATAGCAGCTACAATATTTTAGTATCAGTCTGCCTTTGGACCTTTGTATTTGTAGCCTTTGCCTTTCAGCACGCAGCTGGACAAAGAATGCAGCTTGTACAACCGGAAGAAACATTTCATTTAAAAACTGAGTGTCAAAACAATGAAAGACACAAAATACATGACTTCAGTAGGACCCTGGGGAGGGAGATTTCAAAATATGTAAACAAACTATGGCATGAAAAGTTTTCCTCACAACATCACATAATTCATGCCCCAACTTATTTTACACTCCACTGGCTAGAGTCGCCATGCATCAGCAACAACTGATTTCATGCTTTACAGGCTGAGAAACAGTCCGCGGCTTAGTCTCTTTCACACTCCACTGACAGCAACCCCATAGCTCACCAACTTAACTGCCCCAAGTTTAATGTTAGCTATTAACCAACTCAAAAGGCAGTCAGATCAAAGCTTTAATATAATCGAACCACAATATAATATGTAATAGGAAGAGAAAAAGTCGGTTTCCTACTCCTCATACGTAGCTGGTGGTAGAGGCAGGGCAAGAAGGAAAAGCCCCCTTCTAAAACTTCTTTCCCTCACATCTGGAAGTGGGTCTGTGCTTCTAAAGGTATTTGAAATTAGTTCCTCTCCTGGGTCTATTCTGTGTTTAACTGACATTCTAATGTTGACAACAAAGGAGCTCAAATGGATAAGACTTTGGGGGCTTTACCTCAACCTTGACATGCATTAAACTTGATTTTTTTTTTCCTCTTTAGGATTCAGAGTGAAGCTAATAAACCACTGAATAAATTTTGAAAGTAGAAGCCACTAGACTTAATCTGAGCTAAGTGTCTTAAATATATTATCTCACTTAATCCCAACTACAATCCTAAGAGGTAGATTGTTATCCCAACTTTACAGATGAGAAATCTGAAACTTACATTATTTAAGATCACACAGCTTCCAAGTGTTGGTTAAGATTCCAAAGTCCCTGAACGTAACTACTAGACTAGAATACATGCCTGGTGAAAATTATGATGGGGCAAAACAAAGCACAGCAGAGAATAGCTTAATTTTAAAAAACACCAAAGCTCAACGGCAACAAAAATGAACAATCATACATGAGGTGGATCTGTATGTTAGAGATACAGTTGGGGGGGGGGGGATGTCTGTATTTATCCCCTTCTTCCTTGTAGCCATGCCAGCAAGTATGAAAGCCAAATGTACCTGGTAAGAAACTGAGACAATAAGCAAGTTTCAAGCAGAGGAAGCATTCGCAAGTTTAAGAGCTTCTCTTCTATGCAGTTTGAAAGTTTACTATAATTAGAGTTTCAAGAATACCAACAAGCCGGGCTCCGTGGCTCAGCCTGTAATCCCGCGCCTTTGGGAGGCTGAGGTGAGT
>NW_007088638.1:96044-106429 GCF_000164805.1 Carlito syrichta
CAGCCACTGCACTCCAGTCTGGGCAGAGTGAGACTCCAACACACACACACACACACACACACACACACACAAAAGAATAACAACAATTACTTTAGAATACAATAATATCTTCAGAGCAATGTTAGTTTAAGGATCAGAAAGCCTATACAGAGGACAATAGAAGAATTTCAAAGAATTACCTACTGAAAGACTATGGCTCAGGTACTTAGATTTCATTCTAATCTATTACTCTTAAGATACAAAAAGAAATATAAATGTTAAAGATGGATAACAGATAGCAATAGGTAATGGTATTTTCTCACCATCGAACAAATATTTACTAAGTGCATATATTATTCTGAAATCTGGGGAAGGAGATTGCAAAACAGGACCACAAGTAACAACATGGTTTGAAACACATGAATAAGAATGTTAGCTTACCCTTTAAGATGGCTCTACCTTGGAAAGATTTTTTTAAAAGTTGTTTTAAGGTAGTATATGCTTGAAACAGCCAAAAAAAGAGAAAAGCAGCAAATGATAGAAAGCCAGGGGAGAAAGCTATCACTAAGCCTGGAATGATTGAGGAAAATGTCATAAGGTGGGCAAAACCGGAGCTAGGACACCAGAAGCAGATGTTCAGGCAGAGTGTTGAGGGGAAGGAACGGAGTGAACATGTGAAGAGGCAAAAAGTAAGAAGTGCTATTTCTGGAGACATGTATAGAAACTAATTGTCTTAGTGCAGGCTGCTGCAACAAAGTACCACAGACTGGGTGGGTTACAAACAACAAAAATGTCTCACAGTTCTGACAGCCTAAAGTTCAAGACCAGGGTGCCAGCACGGCTGTATTTTGATGACAGCCTTCTTGCAAGTTGAGGTCTGTTGACTTCTCATGGCACCTTCACATGGCAGAGAGAGAGCAAGCCAGCTATCTGGCCTCTTCTTAGTAAGGGCACTAATCTCATTCATGCAGGCTCCACCCTCAAGACCAAATCACCACCCAAAAGCTCTGCCTCTAAGTTCCATCTTATGGGGATTTGATTTCAACATAAGAATGTAGAGGGAACACATTCAGTTCATTAAACTAGTCTAGCTAGAGCCTAGGATTCTTTATAGGAAACCTATGGAAAATTCAGTCAGAAAGACTACATTCAGCCTGGAGGGCCCTCAACACTACTAGGTTTTAGGCATTCGATACACCAGACAATAAAGAATCATCAAACCTAGGTCCTATAGACACTTTCTGAGAAGTAATACCATTACAGCATTTCCAGAGATCCACATCTGCCCTCATTCATTCAGTGTCTCTTCCATTTACCGCTGGCATCTTTGTAATGTGTATCATCAGCAGAGAAGACAGAAGACAGCAAGCTATCTTAAGACTCATATGTCTCTTGTGCTTACTTAATCCAGTGGTATCAATGACCAAACAGATATATTTAGCCCCAACCCAGAAACAGAATTATCAGGGATGGACTCCAAAACAATGTGCCCCAAGTCTAATCCTGTATTCAGAATCAGGCATTATACCTGGGGAAGCAATCAAATATGCTTACTTTGTATAACAATTCTCATACCCAATAAAAGAACTGAACCATAACCTGCCCCTCATTAATTTTCACTCCATAATCCAAGTAATATCCAGAAATTCCTGCCTTGATGTCTTACAAAGATTGCTACCGTCAGCCAAGTATTTCTACAATACCAGCTAGTGGTTTGTATATGTGTGTTTGTATATCAAATCAAACAAACAAATAACAAGATATACATTTGTCTGAGATAAAGGCTCAACTATTTGGGGTCTAGATACGGTAACTGGGCCTTACTACCACTGCAACAATTCCTGGAAAAGATAAGCCCCATTCCCATTATCTTAACCTTTATAGTTTCATTTCCTGGCATGATGGTTGATATTGCTAGTCTCTTCAGAATTGTTAATTCCATTCACCTACTTTCATCAATAGAACATCTAACCTTACAGCTCTGATGACAGATCGAAAGAGTAACATTCTGAAAGGAAAAGTGAAATATACTATTTCTACTCCCCACTCCACTCTCTAGCTGTTTGTTTCACAATCCTATTAGCAGAGCCTAACAACCAGGATGGCGTCCACTCAAACTGCCCACACAACCTCAGAGCTGCTCCACGCCTCCCTCCTGTCTTCCCCTCCCCACCTCCTCTGCAGCTCTCACACAACCACCTCACTCTGCTGTCCATCTTCCCCAATGCCGCCCAGCAATTCACAGGCTGTCACAGATTGTCAGCACTGCGTTTGGGGACTTGAGAAGTACTCTTGTGGGACAGCACAGTGTGTTAGTACAGCATTTTCCCGGACACAATGTCACTCTTTATAGCCAGTTGCAAATTAGTTTCTTCTTAAAAAAAAAAAATACTCCTAATAAGACAGGTACAAGGAGATTTTAAATAACCAAGATTAAAACTCACTTTGATTTGTTCTGAGATCTAGGCCTTTTCAATCATGCACAATGAAATCCCATGCCTCTGCTCATAAGAGCCAGCAAAACATCTAGAAACATCTGAAGACAGTTCTCTGATGCTAACAAAAGCAAAGAGCACCAAAAAACATATCAAAGGAGAATCTTAGTTCCTCCTTTCCTCTGTGCCTGTGGCTTTTCATCCTCGGATTCTATTTGAGAACATTTTGTTTAAACTGAGCTCTCATTATCAACAAGTATGTCTCAACACGCTTAGCTGTGCAAAACCATTTATAAGAAAATTCTGCACTACATCAGTATCATGCCACAGCTCCATTCGATCTTTGCCCTGTGCTTCAACAGCACATGAGGACAATGATCTTCTGGCAGTTGCCATGACCCACCCTCTGATTACCACTAAACATTGTGTCATGCACATCAGCTGCCCAGTTGCCACTGGCTACACAGAGGAGTCCCAAGCTGGGATGTGCGGAAAAGGCTGTCAGAGAAGGTGGGCAAGAAAATCTCTCGCAAAATAGCAGGTCATATCCACCTACTACGTCTCCTTAGACAAAAAGCTTTTAATTGACAATAAAAACATATAGGTGATATTAAATACCTACAGGTAATACTTAAAAATTAAAATCAGTTATCTAATTATTTTTCATTTCCAAGTTCTTTAAGACATTATTCATTCTGCTTTACTGACAATTTAAATGACCACCTAATCTTCCTGAATCAGGTAATAAAACCCCTATGATAACACTGCATATTTGCTGCTCCCCTATGAATTAGAGGGAAGCAAGAGCTTGACAAGGATGTCAACTCTCAGGCTGTTACAGTGGAAAAAGACTGAAGAGAGCAAAGGTAGTAACCCACCTTGAAATCAAACCCCAATATTCAACCAGCCCTTGTTCTCCTCTCCACAACAAACACCAAAGTTATGAAAGAGAGTAAATAAAAGAAAATCTTCAAAAGACCTTAGGTCTTTCAGGAAATTGCCACTTTCAAACTTGTTTTACATGGAGTTATAAAATAAAATGGCATCATCAAAGCAGCAAAATATAAGCAAACACAAACTGATAGTAAATAAGCAGTATTTCTATAAAATATACATACATATAGGCAACTTACCATACAAGTGACTTTTTTTTTTTTTCTGAGTCAGAATCTCACTCTATCACCCAGGCTGGAGTGCAGTGACATACTCACAGCCATGGCAGCCTCAACCTACTGGGCTAGGGCTATCCTTCCACCTTAGCCTTCCAAGTAACTAGAACTACAGATGCACGCCACCATCTCTGGCTAGTTTTTGTGATTTATTATAGAGACGAGGTCTCACCAAGTTGCCCAGGCTGGTCTCGAACCCCTAGGCTCAGGCAATTCTCTCGCCTTGGCCTCCCAAAGTGCTGGGATGACAAGCTGAGCCACCGCACCTGGCCGACATTTATTTTTTGAAAATTAAAACTCTACAACATGCAGACTGGTGTCTGAAGGCAAATTGTACAAAAGTTCCCTTCTGACAAACAGCAGCCTCCCCTGCAAAATAATAATAAAGTTATTTTTCTAAAAATATATAGTTGTGGGCAACCTCTTCGGGTTCCCTCCTGCTGTGGGAGCTTTTCTGTCCTCTCAATAAATCCTGCTTTCTTACTAAAAAAAAGAAGAAAAAAAGTATATATATATGTAGCTATTTCTTTGACATCTGTCTAGACACTTAACTTTCATTATTTTATGTTGTAAATACTAAGAGTTTAAGAGATTTGCCATAGAATGTGCAATGAAAATAAACACACACACAAAAATTCTGTTTAGAAGCTCATTGACTGGCCGGGCTCGGTGGCTCAGCCTGTAATCCCAGCACTTTGGGAGGTCGAGGTGAGTGGATTGCCTGAGTCCGCAGGTTCGAGACTCACCTGGGCAACTTGGCAGGACCTCATCTCTACAATAAATCAAAAATTAGCCGGGTGTGGTAGCACGCACCTATAGCGGAAGGATCACCGGAGCCCAGCAGGTCAAGGCTGCAGTGGCCAGGAATGGCCATTGTACTCCAGTCTGGGTGACAGAGTGAGACTCCAACTCAAAAAAAAAAAAAAAAAAAAAAGAAGAAGCTCATCGACTAAAGAAATGTCATGCTCGGGGCTTTGAGGAGACAGAAACACCTACTACATCAACAAAAAGAGATAAGAAACAAAATAGTACAAAAAATCACAAACACAAAACTGCTCAACCTGTAGTTATCACTGCAGCTCTCACATGCGGGAAAGCTCAGGGAACATGGCGGATGCTCCAGAAGCACCTGCCGGCTGGACAAAAACAAACCCCATTAGTTAGCAAAGAAACAGTAAGTCACATCAATTAGCAAAAAAAATACACAATAAACATACTGTTTTGCCTACCAAACTGACAGAGGTATAAACAGATCAATAAGACTTTTCTTTAGGTGTCAAAAGAAACAGGGTTCAAACACGTTGCTGGCGGAGGTATAAACAATACTAATCTAGAAAAATGGTTAAAAGACCGGGCTTGGTGGCTCAGCCTGTAATCCCAGCACTTTGGGAGGCCAAGGTAAGTGGACTTGCCTGAGCCCGTGAGTTTGAGACCAGCCTGGGCAACTTGTCGAGACCTTGTCTCTACAATCAATCAAAAATGAGTCGGGCGTGGTAGCACACGCCTGTAGTTCCAGCTGCTCGGAAGGCTGAGGCAGAAGGATTGCCGGAGCCCAGCAGGTCGACGCTGGGATGGCCAAGAGCATGCGTGCCACTGCACTCCAGCCTGGGTGAAGGAGTGAGACTCCAACTCAAAAAAAAAGAAAAATGCTTAACAATATGTTTCAGAAACTTCTCTATGTCTAAAGGGCTTCTGATGAGGCAATTCCCCTTTGAAGAATTTATTATCATAAGGAAATAAATGGACTTCTACAAGGACACTTATTCTAGAACTGTTTTATAATAGTGAAAAATGATAAACAACTTTAGTATCCATCTATAATCCAGGTCAAATAAATTATGGTGCATCTATACTATAGAAAACTATGCGCCGGGCTCGGTGGCTCAGCCTGTAATCCCGCACCTTTGGGAGGTTGAGGTGAGTGGATTGCCTGAGCCTGCGGGTTCGAGACCCTCCTGGGCAGCAAGACCTCATCTCTACAATAAATCAAAAAATCAGCCGGGGGCGTGGTAGCGCATGCCTGTAATTCCGGCTACTCGGAAGGCTGAGGCGGAAGGATCGCCGGAGCCCAGCAGGTCGAGGCTGCGGTGGCCGGGAACGGCCACTGCACTCCAGTCTGGGCGACAGGATGAGACTCCAACTCAAAAAAAAAAAAACAAAAACTATGTAGACATTAAAAGGAATGAGTGCCACTGCACTCCAGCCTGAGCAATGAATGAGATTCCAACTCAAAAAAAAAAAGGAATGATGTAGATCTACAAATACTGATGTAAAGACCTACAAGACATATAATAGAACTCAAAAAATGGAAAATTTAACAAGGAGTGTACAAAACCAACATTAAGAAAACTTTAAAACATTACTGAAAGACACAAAAGTAGATTCAAACAAATGGAAGGACATTCTTTGTTCTTAGAAAGAAAATTCAACACAACCCAGCATCACAATGAAGTCAGTTCTCCTCAAGTTAATTTATGAACTTAACATAATTCAGTAAAAATACCAGCAAGCTTTTTATGAAGACAGACAAGCTAATACTACAGTTCAACAGAAAAATAAACATATAAGAATAATCAGGAAAACATTAAATATTTTAAAAGCTAGCCCTTGATCCACTATCAAGTTCCTATAATTGAAACAAATGTGATGATACAGGAATAGAGAATCCAGAAACAAAACAAATAGAAATTTCATATATGATAAAGGCGGTATCTCAAAAATCACTGGCTGGCTGGTCCAATGGTAGTGGGCTATCAAAATTTATTGACTCACATCAGTGTCACTAAAGTTAGTATACAACCCCCTGCTGCTAAATTTGACTGGCTTAAAAATAATTTAAAAATCACTGGGCAAAATTAGTCTTTTTATTCATTAAAAAAAATTCCAGGTCAGCACAGTGGTTCACACCTGCAACGCCATCACTTTGGGATGCCAAGGTAAGAGGACTGCCTCAGTCTAGGAGTTTGAGACCAGTCTGGGCAACATGGTGAGAGACCTCATCTCTATAATAAAATCAAAAAAAATCAGCCAAGCGTGGTGGCACGCACATGTGGTCCCAGTACTTGGAAGGCTGAGGCAGAAGGATCACCTGAGCCCAGCATGTCAAGGTTGTGGTAGCCATGATCCTGCCACTGCACTCCAGCCTGGACAACAGAGTGACAAGGCCCCTAACTCAAAAAAAAAAAAAAAACTCCAAATGGATCAAGGATCCAAATTAACAAAACCATACAAGTAATAGAAGAAAACATGCATGAATTCTTCTTTACCGTGTGTACAGAAAAAGGTTTTCTAATTCTAATCCAGAATTCAGATGAAACAAGACTGAAAAACTGGACTACATAAAATAAGCACACACACCCATGTACGAACAACATAAAATCAGAAGACAACTGAAAAACTGGGAGAAGATATTTATAGCATACATTACTGATAAGGAGCTAATATACCTAATTTATTTTTTTAAACTCTTAGGAACTGATCGAGGAAAAAAAACCCAAAAATCTGATAGAAAATTGAAGATACATTTCACACACACAAATATAAAAATAACTCTTAAGCATTATGAAAAGATGTTCAACCTCACTATTACTGAGATAAACGTTAAAACAATACTGAGATAAAATTTCTTACCTATGAGGTTAGCAAAATTTAAAAAACACACCAATACACTGATAGTGAGGCTGTGGGGTCACTAAACCCTCTCTTACACTGGTGAGAATTCAAATTTGTACAACCCTTGCAGAAAGGGATTTAGCAATAGTACAGAAAATTCATATGTTTATGACTTTTGGCCCAATCATCCCATTTTAGAATTTACTCAAAGATACAACACCAGCATACAAAAACACATACACAGTGGTCATACCACTGCTTGTAAAGGCAAAATACTGGGAACAGTATAAGAGTACAAAAGAGAATCTATAGTATGCTACCTTCTGTGTAAGAAAGAAAAAAAAATGGGAAAATATACATGTATCTCCTCAATCCTGAGGAGAAAAACACACAGGAAGGATCAATGAGAGAATAACGAGATTGGTAGCCTAGACAGGATGGGTAAAGAATCAAGGAATGGATGACACTGCTCTAAGTATGTAATTTTTTGTACAATTCTGGCTTTTGGAACCATGTTAATGTTTCACATATTCAAGAATAAATAAGATCAATTAGGATGGAGAGAAAAAAACAGATTACAAATAAATGAACTGTACTTCAAAAGAGTAACACAGCCACTGAAAGGAGGGAAGGGATGCTGGAAAAAGAAAACTAATCCAAGTAACTTCTGAATATGGTTTTTAGATCAGTACAGTCAAATAGAAATATAATAGGAGCCACAAATGTAATTTAATACTTTCTGATAGCCACATTAAAATAAAGTAAAAAGGCCAGGCGCAGTGACTCATGCCTGTAATACCAGCACTTTGAGAGGCTCAACTGAGCCCAGGACTTCAAGATCAGCCTCGGCAACATAGCAAGACCTTGTCCTCTACAAAAATAAAAAAATTACCTGGGTGTAGTGGTGCTCACCTATGCTCCTAGCTACTAAGGAGGCTGAGGTGGAAGGGTCACCTAGCCCAGAAGGTCAAGGTTATGGTGAGCCATGATTATGCCACTACACTCCAGCCTGGGTAACAGAGTAAGATGCTAACTCACAAATAAATAAATAAACAAACAAATAAATATTCTATTTATGTGATTAGTAACTACCATACTATTGTACAATATAGATTTAGATCATATCCCCTTAGGCTAAAGAAAAAACTATAAACAAACACTAAATTCTACTTACTAGGTGTCTTTTAAATAATGATATGAGGTTGGGAGCTATGGCTCACGCCTGTAATCCCAGTACTCTGGGAGGTCAAGGTAAGAGGACTGCCTAAGCCCAGGGGTTCCAGACCAGCATGAGCAACTTGGCGAGACCTCGTCACTACAATAAATCAAAAAAATTAGTCGGGCATGGTGCTACCCACCTGTGGTTCCAGCTACTTGGAAGGCTGAGGCAGAAGGATCGTCTGAGACCAGGCAGGCTGTAAGCATACCACTGCACTCCAGCCTGGGCGACAGAGTAAGACTCCAACTCAAAATAAACAAACAAACAAATAAATAAATCATGGTACAAGTCAGCAATTCTTAAATTATTCTGATATTCTAAGACTGAATCAATAAGCAGAAACATGAATAATGGGGCCAAGTTTATCACTGTTGGAAAATGGAGCTATAAAAAGGAATGTATAAAGGATAAACTCTACAGTGCTTGATCAGAATCAGAGGTATCAATATAAACTCATTGCTTTTAATAAAGATCTATTGGTGTGTGTACAGATACATACAGATACAAATATCTGT
Source organism: Carlito syrichta (assembly GCF_000164805.1). NCBI lineage: Eukaryota > Metazoa > Chordata > Mammalia > Primates > Tarsiidae > Carlito > Carlito syrichta. Next base: position 104,974 of record NW_007088638.1, read on the forward strand.
TTCCTAGATGGCTGCTGAAAGGGCCTAAAGCAATGACACCCAGTAGCAAGTAAGACACCCAGAGTCCAGATCATGGCTTATAAAGCCATTTTTTACCACAAGGAACCAAGGCTCTCTGAAGAAATGCCTCCATCCAGGGCCGGGGCTAGGGCTGGGAAAGGGCAAGATGAGCCCTAGGAGACCTCATTCTGGTAAAAAGCAAGAAAAGTGCTCAAAGAATGACAAGGGCATGTCAAAAGAACTGAAGTGGCTCCCACTGGCCAAATCAGGGTCGGTGTCAAAATAAATAAATTACTACTATAAGAAGTACAGAAGAAATGATGGAATTAGAAAAATCACCATTTAGGAACTCTATGAAAACTATTCAGGCAGAAATCACTAAAGGATACTAAAATTAGTGGGTGGAAGCTCAAGAAGTAACAAGATATTTACAAAGTCTCAAAGTATTTTTTCATGAGACACTTTAAAATTACAAAGAGAATATTAGTATGAATTACAAAGGGAATATAATGCCACTGAGGTATATACTTAAAAATAGTTAAATAAAAATAAATTGTTATGTGTATTTTACCACCAAAAAAAATTACAAAAGAAAAAACAGTAACAATGAAGTGATCCAAGATCAGGTTACCAGTATTTCTGCATCTCTGCCTCCTGTTATGATGCCTTGAAGATAACACTTCTGTGGTACTCCTGCCAAAAGACAGATAACCTAAATCCAGTCATAAGAAAACAGCAGATAAACCCAAGTTGGAGATATTCTACAAAATCATAACAAGAGACAAAGATGCTGATATACTGGTAACCTGATCTTGGATCACTTCATTGTTATTGTTTTTCCTTTTGTAATTTTTTTGTGGTAAAATATACATAACAAAATTTATTTTTATATTTTAACTATTTTTAAGTATATGGCTCAATAGCATTATATTCCCTTCATAAATCACACTCATATTCTCTTTGTAATTTTAAAGTATCTCATGAAAAAATATTTTGAGACTCTGTAAATATCCTGTTACTTCTTGAACTTTAAAATTGGGTGACTAAGGTGAGTATACTGAATGCTAAGATCTACTGGCCTCATCCTCATTACCACACATCAGCTCCCAGAAAAAAATGCAAACTGTTCTAGATTGAAAGGTATCTGCAAACACCCAGCTCAGCAGACAAAAATAAACACAGACCTACACTAAGGCACATCACTGTGAAACTTCAGAACAGTGGAGACAAAGAGGGGTGTCACAAGTTTGCAGCGATAAGTAAGACTCAAACAAAAGAGGATTCGTGTGGTTTTAAGACTTCTCCACAGCCGGGCTCGGTGGCTCAGGCTGTAATCCTGTGCCTTTGGGAGGCTAAAGTGAGTGGACTGCCTGAGCCCACGGGTTCGAGACCTGCCTGGGCAACTTGGCGAGACCTCATCTCTACAATAAATCAAAAAATCAGCCGGGTGTGGTAG
>NW_007088638.1:106449-109241 GCF_000164805.1 Carlito syrichta
CGAGCTGCGGTGGCCGGGAGCGGCCACTGCACGCCAGTCTGGGTGACAAAGTGAGACTCCAACTCAAAAAAAAAAAAAAAAAAAAAAAGACTTCTCCACAATAGAAGACCAAGAGAAAAAAGAAATTATGCCTTCATAATTCTAAAGATATTCTAAAGAAAAATATTTCCAGTCTAGAACTTATACTTAGCTGAATGATATTAATTAAATGTGAAGACAGAAATGAAAGATATTTCAGACATGGACAAGTTCAAAAAATGATCAACCATGTATACTTTCCTAGATTACTAGAGGATTAAGAACTTAAAAACTCTTACAAATATAGGAAAAGACTGCAGCCATGGTAAAAAGTTGCTTGCCAAGAACTACTTCTAAACCTATTCATTGATAAAAACAACTTGCCTCAGCACTCTGTTAAAAGCATATCTTTTACAATCAGTACTAGCCCTTGCTTCTGCAAGTCAGTCAATCAGGGACAAATTCACAATAAAACACCCAAGTACAAATAATCTCACCCAAGTAGCCAAGCTTCTATAGATGACATTATGAGGTATTATCCAGTCGTAAGACTCTTTTCCCCCATAACTGGCTTCTTTCTTCCCAGTCCCTCAGGGAGCAGCCTCTGGCCAAGGCTGGACTCTAAAGGATATGCATGTTCCCAGTGATGAGTCATGGGATGCAGGTAATCAAAGCAACCCTGAAAGCAATGTAGCTGTCACTCTTTTGTTTGTTGGTTGGTTGGTTTTTTTGTTTCGTTTTTTGTTTGTTTGTTTGTTTTGGGTTTTTTTTGAGTTGGAATCTCACTCTGTGGCCCAGACTGGAGTGCAGTGGCCGCTCCCGGCCACCGCAGCCTCGACCTGCTGGGCTCTGGCGATCCTTCCGCCTCCGCCTTCCGAGTAGCCGGAATTACAGGCGCGCGCTACCACGCCCGGCTGATTTTTTGATTTATTGTAGAGATGAGGTCTCGCTGCCCAGGCGGGTCTCGAACCCGCGGGCTCAGGTAATCCACTCACCTCAGCCTCCCAAAGGCGCGAGATTACAGGCTGAGCCACGGAGCCCGGCTAGCTGTCACTCTTAATCAACGTAATTGTGAACACCATATAGCACTTTGAATAATTAAGCTGCTTGCTTATAAAGCTGCTTGCTGTACTGTCCAAAGGCACGGATTCTTCACCAACTGTCAACTGGCCACCATCGATGCCTCCCGTAAATTCTAATAAACCAATGTCTTTCCCTGCAGGACCTCAGAGTAACTTCTTTGGAACAAGTAAACAGTATGCCCAAGCCCTCTCAGATTAGGGGTTAACCCATTTCTATCTCTTAAAATCTTCTAATCCCTGAAGGCCAAGCTTCCCAAGCCCCTATATAAAACTAGCAATCTGCTTTATTCGGAGCGACTGTGCCTGATCAGATATCCTAGATGGCAATGGTCTCATTACCTTTGACAAGAAACAAGATAAGCCAAAAGAAAGAAGTCATGGAATATGGAAATCAGGGCAACACAGCACAACAGAGAAGTGAAGGAACACTGATGAATGGAATTCCAAGATAACTGCTCACCAGAAAAAGGTAACCTATCCAGACTGTAGCGATGTGACAGACAGCAAGCATGTTGAAGCCTGTCACCTCAACACTCTCTGCCACAGCATCATCTTCTCCGTCCAACACAACTATTCCCGATGTGCTCAAACCAAGCAAGAGGTAAATGAAAAGTAAGGAAGCTCTGAGTTCTAGCAATACTGGGAATCAAACCCAGGAGAGAAGTCTAAGGACAAGAACAACGGGAAATCATCCCAGGAAAAGAGCTATCTATGCACAGGCCTAGAGAGCAGTCTCTAGAGAGAAGTATCCAAGAATTTTTTTAAAAAGAAAAGAAAATTGGAAGTGACAGATTACTGTGACTGATCTTGTGGAAAATTGCACTGAAAGGCTATTTAAGACATTATCAGGGAATAAAATTTGAATAGGCATTATAATGTAAACACAACATTAACTATTTGATTTAGCCAAATCTTAATATTGTAATATAACTAAATTAGGGAGCTAGGGAAGGAGCAGCAGTGGAGATGGTTACTCAAGAACAGTAAAGCCTTCTCTACCTTAATAGAAACTCAATATATAATGAATACATTGGTCAATCAAAAGATAGCATCACACATATATTACTTTTTAAATATGGAGATGTAAATCCAGGAGTGGTGGCTCATGTCTATAATCCCAGGACTCTGGGAGGCTAAGGCAAGAGACTTGCTTGTGACCACCCTGGGGAGTTCGTGACAACCCTGGGAACACGGCGAAACCTCATCTCTACAAAGAAACATGGGCATGGAGGCACACACTTATAGTCCCGGTTGCTCAAGAAGCTAAGGCAGGAAGACAGCCCGAGCCTGAGACTGATGGCGCAGTGAGCCAAGATCACAACGCTGCACTCCAGGTTGAGCAACGGAGTGAGACTGACTCATTCATTCATTCATCCATAAATTAATAAACAAGGAGACATGTAAATGCCACAAGAGCTTAAGGAGTTGAAAGTGGTCACCTTGAGGAAAGGGACTAAAGGGAGTGGGGAGGGATGAGACAAAACTACTCACTTCGCCACAAACCCTCTTATTACTATATGACTTTTTAAATTATGTCTATCTGTGTCTGTTGATAAAATATTATAATTTTTAAAAAGTATTTCAAGCCAGGCTCGGTGGCTCAGCCTGTAATCCCGCGACTTTGGGAGGCTGAGGTGAGTGGATTGCCTGAGTCCGCGGGTTCGAGACCCGCCTGGGCAGTGAGACCTCCTC
>NW_007088638.1:109261-122041 GCF_000164805.1 Carlito syrichta
AGGATCACTGGATCCCAGCAGGGCGAGGCTGCGGTGGCCGGGAGCGGCCACTGCACTCCAGTCTGGGCGACAGAGTGAGACTCCAACTCAAAAAAAAAAAGGTATTTCAAAGAAACAAAAGCAAAATAGCAACATATGAACTTTTTATGCCAAATATATTGTTCATCATTCAAAAATGTATAAATAAAACATGTTCAATTGAAAGAGACAAATAATTCTACAGAAAGTTTCCTTTATGTTAGAACTTTGTTGGAAGACCTTCATATTTCTAATAATGAAAAAGCATAAACATACAAAATGTGGAAATTTTAAAAATAAGGCATTCGAGACCTCGTCTCTACAATAAACCAAAAATTAGTCGGGTGCAGTAGAGCGCACCTGTAATTCCAGCTACTTGGAAGGATGCAGCAGAAGTAGTGCCAAAGCCCAGCAGGTCAACACTGGTGTGGTTGTGAGCATGCCACCGCTCTTCAGACTGGTGACGGAGTGAGACTCCAACTCAAAAAATAATAATAACAAGACAGCAGGCACTCTCACTGTTGTGTTGTCCTGCCCACTGTACCCTTCACAACCTATCTTTCCTTTAATAAATCTTTCTTAATTCAAAAAAATAAATTTTAAAGCAAATAATTACCAACTGAGTAGACACAGAGAATCCCTGAATTGTAATACTAGGAAGATTGTAGGTCTGACCTTACTTACAAATTCATTAATGATCAGGAGACAGTGCAAATAACACATTTAATTAAATTTGCTCATTTATCTATTTTGGGAAGTGCGATTAACAGCAGTGAGATAAAATAGTAATATAAAAGGACAGAGGCAGATTAAAAACACTGGCCAAAAACAACCAAATTGGAGAGTGGATGAAAGATTAGGTAAAATTATAGGCTTAAAACAAAAGAGGGATATCAGAGGCACGTTTACCATTAATTTTACCGCACCCTGTTGTCATATGCAGTAATTTTGGTCAATACTAATCTATTTATTTATTTTTATTATTGCTTTTTTTTTTAGTCAGTTTCTCAGTCACACAGGCTGGAGTGCAGGGTTACGCTCACAGCTACCACAGCCTTGACCTGCTGGGCTCAGACAATTCTCCCACCTTAGCCTTCCAAGCAGCTGGAACTACAGGCACACACCACTATACCAGGCTAGTTTTGTTTTGTTTTGTTTTTCTAACTGTTGAGATGAAGTTTCACCAAGTTGCCCAGGCTGGTCTCAAACTCCTAGGCTGAGGCAATTCTCACCTCCACCTCCCAAAGAGCTGGGATTACAGGCATGAGCCATCACAACCAGTGCCAACATTAATTTAAATGGGGGAATATATATACACATAAATAAATACATACAATACCTGTAATTTTTTTCTTTATCAGACACTGATAATCCTAATTAAGCAAGGAGTCAGAGATTATACCCTAAAAACAAAGTACTGCTGATACAATTTGACAAGAGTGAATGTGTGCTCATAAGTTAATATTTACAGAAACCCTATCAAAGGTTACCAATAATGAATTAAACAATCCTAAAGTCAATAATCAGCTGTTATCTCTCCTGTATTCTTAATCTAACTTTGATTATCCTCACCACTCCCATTCTCTATTCACAGGCACTGACCATTCAAAATAAAGTCTACATTTCCCAACCTCTCCAGCATCAAGGTGTGGCTTTGTGACTGTTTCACCAATAGAATATGAGCAAAAGTGGTATACGATGAACATCCCTAATCCAAATCTGAAATGCTCCAAAATCCAAAATTTTTTTGAGTGCCAACATGATGTCACAAGTGGATAATTTTGCACCTGATCTCATCTCATGTGATAGAATGCAATCAAAACACATGCATACAACAGTTTATTCAGTGTCCTCTAGGGAAAAAAGACCCTCCCAGCCCACCTCAGCTGCAATATATGTACATATACCCAGATACTCCCAGGCAAGCACACCGACAAAGGGTGCAGGTTGAGTGTGTCAATGACCCACACGCATTACTTACGGTGGTTTTTTTGCTTTTTCTCTGCTCTGTGGTGTTAAGGTATTGCAGAAAATGTTAATTTGAAAAAAAAAAAAAAAGCCTGCAAGACACCCATAGGGTAAAACAAATATCAAAATCTAAAACACTTCTGATCCCAAACATATTACATACAGAATACTCAACCGGAAGGTTAATACTCTAGGAAGTAGCCTTAAGGAGAGGAGATGTGTCCTTTCTCCTTTCCAATGGGTGGGATGTGGATGTGGATGAAGCAGATGTAACTCTAGTAGCTACCTTCGACCCTCAAGTGAATTTGGAAAAAAACAGAATCCATACACAGTACAGAAACAACATGACACCATGGCAAACCATACCAGTCCTAAACTGACTACCTCTGGAATTCTTAACTCAAGGGAAATTACTTTTTTTATTATTTTGTTGCAAACAAATCTAACCCTAATAAATATCACTTCTACAACAATATGCATGCCTTGTCTACTTTCTTTCTCTGCTCCTTTGCTGGCTCATTTTCTGCCCAATACCCTTCCTTAGAGTATTCCCTGATATTCCATCCTTAGTCTTTTCTGCTCTTCTCTCACTAAGCTCTAGGCCAAATTGTCTAAAAGAACCACATCTCTATGTCTATCTTTCGCGCTCTAATTTTATCTCCAGCTGTCTATTTCACTAGTATGAGACATAATTATACAGGAACATAACTGAATTTAAAACAAGCAAAACAGATAAATAGACAAAGTGGTGGGAGCAGCAATAATAGTAGTTGCAGTGATGGAAATAAATATTTAGTATTTACTAAACTTTCTAATTCGTGCCAGGCATTATTCTAAGTCTAAGAGCTAATTCTCACAACAATCCTACAAAGTAAGGAGTATTATCACCGTTTCTATTTCAGAATGAGGAAACTGAGAGCCAGACAAATACCTTGCTCAAGACACACCACCCAATGCGCTAAAGATATCATTTAACACTAGGCTCCCCAGAACTCACCCTCCTAACCAGAGTACCTAATCATCTTAATCCAAAGATGCTACCACACATTCTTCCAGTTCCAAATGGCAGTACAGGCGCAAGCTGACTTCACTCCCCACCATAGAAAACCAAAAACAAATACACAGCGCCAGGATTATCACCAGCAATATCCCAGAACTAAAATATGAAGCGCAAATCCCAAGGACACAGGGAAGTAAAAAAAACTCCAAGCAAACTGTAGGAGAATCAAACTTTCATATCCGTGATGTCCCTTCTCTCAATCTGCTCAGCACCAAGCACATGGAAAATTTCCTCCTGACTCACAGTTAACCGCACTGGAAAAAGTGAGATTAAGGTGGCCAACCTGCTACCCTACCATCTTGAGATCCCTGGTAGAAGACCTGTCCCTACCACAACCCAAGGAATCACTGGGATTGCCTGAAGGGAGAAATATCCCTGAGGACAGCCAGAAATGAAGAAGGGAGGCAGGACTACCACCCCCAGCCCTGGAGTCTGCTCTGTGACTCAGCCAAAAGACAAGTCACACCAGAGGGCTATGTAGTAGCACCACACTACAGCGGGTTTGTTCCACAAGTCCACTGGGCATGAACCTCTAGCCAGCCTTCCCATAACCCTTTGGGACAGCCGACATTCAGAACGCATGGTGGTACTCTGGTTGTTTACTAGAACTGCGGCAAACCTCAGCTTCAGGGGCCAGCTAATGCTGAAAAGGAGGCAGCAACCTAACAGGGGAAGAAAAGAAGAAAAAAAATCAACAGGTAAATTACAAAGAATCTTTAAGTAAACATAATAAAATATGAACGAAATAAAATATGAACCAAATAAAATAAAAACCAAAACAAGCCAGAGGAGAAGATGGAGAAAAATAACTAATCCTTCAACGCAATGACACAGATATACTTCCACAGAAAACAACTGCAAACCATGACCTCCTCAAATGGACAAAATGAGGAACCAGTAACTGACCCTAACAAGACAGTGATATGTGAACTCTATGACCAAGAATTTGTAACATAACAGCTGTTTTAAAGAACTCGGTGATCTTCAAAATAACACAGAAAAGCTCTTTAACAGAGACTGGAATAAAAATCTAAGATCTTGGAACCGAGAAATACATTTGCTGCACTGAAAAATTCATTAGAGGCTCTCAACAGCAGAAAGGATCATGCAGAGGAAAGAATCAGAGAGCTCAAAGACAGGCTATTGGAAAACACACAGTCAAGGAGAAAAAAAAAAAAAGGAATGAAAAGGAACAAAAACTGCCTAAATATATAGAAAATTACCTCAAGAGACCAAACATAAGAGTGACTGGACAGGGCATGGTGGCTCATGCCTGTCTTCACAGCACTTTGGAAGGCGGAGGCAAGAGGACTGCCTGAGCCCAGAGGTTTGAGGCCCACCTGGGCAACTTGGTGAGATCTTGTCTCTATAATAAAATAAAAACTTAAAAATGAGGCTGGGCTTGGTGGCTCAGCCTGTAATTTCGGCACTTTGGGAGGCTGAGGTGAGTGGATTGCCTGAGACCACGGGTTCGAGACCAACCTGGGCAACTTGGCAAGACCTCATCTCTACAATAAATTAGCCAGGCATGGTAGCACATGCCTGTAGTTCCAGCTACTTGAAAAGCTGAGGTGGAAGGATAGCTGGAGCCCAGCAGGTCAACACTGGGGTAGCCGTGAGCATGCCACTGTACTCCAGCCTGGGTGACAGAGTGAGACTCCAACTCAAAAAAAAAAAAATTAGCTGGGAGTGGTGGTGCACACCTGTAATCCCAGCTACTCAAGAGGCTGAGGCGGAAGAATCGCCTGAGCCCAGCACGTCAAAGCTGTGGTCACCATGAGTGTGCCACTAAACTCCAGCCTGGGTGAAACAGTGAGACTCCGACTAAAAAAAAAAAAAAAAAAAAGATGTATTGGTGTTCAAGAGGGAGTTGAGTAAGAGCAAAGATGTATTGGTGTTCAAGAGGGAGTTGAGTAAGAGCAAGGGATAGAAAATTTATTCAAAGAAATAACAGAAAACTTTCCACAACTTGAGGAAGAGATAAATATTCACATAAAGGAAGTTCAGACAACAACAAACAAATTCGACCCAAACAAGACTGCCCCAGAGAATATAATAAACTCTTAAAGGTCAAGGACAAAGATAAGATCCTAAAAGCAGCAAGAAAAAAGAAGCAAACAACATATCAAGGAGCTTCAATTCGGCTGGCAACAGACTTCTCAACAGAAACCACAGAGGCCCAGAAGTAGTGGCACATTTTCAAAGTACTGAAGGGGGGGGGAGAAACCTGTCATGATCCAAGAATACTGTATCCAGCAAAGTTATCCTGCTATCTTTCAAATATGAGGGAGAGATAAAAAGTCTTTCCAAGACAAACAAAAGCTGAGAATTCACCACCACTAGGCCCTTCTTATAAGAAATGCTAAAGTGAGCCCTACCATCTGAAAAAGGAAAAAAACTAACATGCAAAAAAGAAAACAATTAAAGGTATAAAGCCCACTGGTAAAATTAAGTATGCAGACAAACCCAGAATACTCTAATGTTTTTATAAGCCTCATAATAACCACAATGCAAATACCTATAAGAGAGTCACCAAAAATAAACAAATTAAAACATACTATCAAAGTAAATCACTTAACCACGAAGGAAGACAGTAAGAAAGAAGAGAGGAGCTGCAAAACAACCAGAAAACAAACAACAAAATGGCAAAGTTCTTACTTATCAATAACACTGAATGTAAATGAACTGAATTATCTAATTAAAAGGCTAAAGGAGCTAAGTGATAAATAAGACTCAATTATATACTGCCTACAAGACAAAAGGTCCATCTATAAAGACACACATAGACTAAAAGCGAAGGGATGAAAAAGATTCCATGCAACTGGAAACCAAAAAAGAGTAAGAGTATGCTTGTATCAGATAAAATTGACTACAAGTCAATGACTATAAAAAGAGACAAAGAAGATCACTATATAAAGATAAAAGGGTCAATTCAGCAAGACTATAAAACAATTATAAATATCTATATCCCAACACCAGAGCTCCCAAGAATACAAAGCAAACATTAATAGTTCCAGCTATTGGAAGGCTGAGGTGGAAAGATCGCACAAGCCCAGGAGGTTGAGGCTACGGTGGCCATGAGCGTGCCACTGCACTCCATCCAGCCTGAGCAACACAGTGAGACTCCAACACAAAAATAAAAATAAAAATAAGGGGACAAAATAACTGAGACCACAGAAATACAAAGAATCATTAGAGACTATCATGAACAACTATATTCCAACAAATTAGAAAACTTAGAAGAAAAGGATACATTCCTGGACATCCACAACATACAAAGATCGAACCACGAAAAATAGAAAACCTCAACAAACAAACAAAAGTAAGAAATCAAAGCTGTCATTTTAAAAAATCATCAAAGCAAATCCCAGGACCCGATGGCTTCACTGCCAAACTCTACCAAACATTTTTAAAAGAATTAATACAATTTCTACTCAAACTCTTCTAAAAACTGAAGAGTAGAAAAATACTTCCCAGCTCATTCTATGAAGCTAACATTACCCTGAAACCAAAACCAGACAAGGACACAACAAAAAAATAAAACTACAGGCCAATATCCCTAATGAACCTAGATGCAAAAATCCTCAACAAATATTAGCAAACCAAATTCAACAATACATTAAAAATACATTCACCATAATCAAGAGTGATTCATCCCAGGGATGCAAAGATGGTTCAACATACACAAATCAAACATGATGCATCACACCAACAGAAACGAGAACAAAAATCAGTGATCATTTCAATGGATTCTGAAAAAGCATTCAATAAAATCCAACATCCCTTTATGATAAAAACCCTTAACAAACAAACCATGTACAGAAGGACACATCTTAACATAACAAAGGCCATATATGACAAACCCACAGCTTGAGTGCCTTCTCTCAAAGGACTGGAACAAAACAAGGATGCCCACTTTCATTACTTTCATTCAACATAATACGGAAATTCCTGACCAGAGGAATTATGCAAGAGACAGAAATAAAGAGCATCCAAACTAGAACAAAAAAACCAAATTAGCCTTGTTTGCAGACAACACAAATTTTTTTTTTTTTTTGAGTCGGGGTCTCACTGTTGCCCATGCTGGAATGTAATGGCACAATAATGGCTCACCATAGCCTTCAAACTCATGGGCTCAAGTGATTCTCCCACTTCAGCCTCCCGAGTAGTTAGGACTACAAGTGTGTGCCAGCTAATTTGACATGCTCTTATACCTAGAAAAACCTAAAGATTCTACACCAAAAAACTGTTAGAAATTATAAATGAATTCAGTGAGGTTGCAGGATACAAAATCAACATACAAAAATCAGTAGCATATACATACACCAATAGCAAACAATCTGAAAAAGAAAACAAGAAAGCAATTCTATTTACAGCAGCTACAAAAAATATAATATATCTAGAAATCAGTCTAATTGCCAGGCTCGGTGGCTCAGCCTGTAATCCCGCGCCTTGGGAGGCTGAGGTGAGTGGATTGCCTGAGCCCACGAGTTCGAGACCCACCTGTGCAACTTGGTGAGACCTCATCTCCAATAAATCAAAAATTAGCCAAGCGTGGTAGCACGCGCCTGTAGTTCCAGCTACTCGGAAGGCTGAGGCGGAAGGATCGCTGGAGCCCAGCAGGTGAGGTTGCGGTGGCCGGGAGCGACCACTGCACTCCAGTCTGGGCGACAGAGTGAGACTCCAACTCAAAAAAAAAAAAAAGAAATCAGTCTAATCAAAGAAGTGAAATATCTATACAAAAAGAACTATAAAAATCTGATGTTAGAAATTGAATAAGATACCAAAAAAAGAAAAGATATTCCATGTTGAAGGATTAGAAGAATCAATACTACTAAGATGACAATACTTCCCAAAGCAATCTACAGATTTAATGCAACCCCTATCAAATTAGCAATGACATTCTTCACAGAAACAGAAAAAAACAATTCTAAAATATATATGGAATCACAAAAGACCTAAAATAGCCAAAGCAATTCTTTTAAAAAAAGAACAAAACTGGAGGCATCACATTATCTGCCTACCACATCAGCATGGTACTGGCATAAAAGCAGACACACAGACCAATGAAACAAAAGGGAACCCAGATATAAATCCACATTTACAGCCAATTTATTTTCAACAAAGGTGTCAAGAACATACAATGGAGAAAGGATAGTCTCTTCAATAAATGGTGCTTGGAAAACTGGGTAACTATATGCAGAAGAATGAAACTAGATGCCTATATTTCATCATATACAAAAATCAAATCAAACCAGATTAAAGACTTAAATCTAAGACCTGAAACTATGAAACTACTAGAAAAAGAACACTGGGGAATCACTCCAGGGCATTAGTCTAGGCAAAGATTTTTTTGTATAAGACCTCAAAAGCCCAGGTGACCAAAGCAAAAACAGACAAATGGGATTACATCAAGCCAAAAAGCTTCTGCACAGCAAAGGAAACAACACAGTGGAGGCCCCAGCGGATGGGAGAAAATATCTGCAAAGTGTCCATCTAACAAAAGATTAATAACCAGATTATATGAGCAGCTCAAAAAAATCAATATCAAAAAATAATAATAATAATCCACTTTTTTTTTTGAGTCAAAGTCTCACTGTGTTGCCACCCAGGCTGGAGTGCAGTGGCAGGTTCATAGCCCCAGCAGCCTCAACCTGCTGGGCTCAGGTGATCCTTCCACCTCAGCCTTCCTAATAGATCGAACTACAGGCATGCCACTATGCCCCATTAATTTTTTTATTTATTGCAGAGAGGAGGTCTCACCAAGTTGCATAGGTTGGTCTTGAACCCTCAGGCTCAGGCAATCCTCTTGCCTCTGCCTCCCAAAGTGTTAGGATTATAGGCATGAGCCACCACATTCAGCCACCAGATAATATTCTTTTGGGAACAGGGGATACGATAATCCAGACATGAGACTGGTTTTCTTATATGGTTCTACTAGTTCTAAAAGCAGTTCCAAAAGACAAATTCCAAATAATAATGGCTAGAATACACTCATGGCCTCAAAAAACAGATTACTTTTAAAGGGAAAGCACTGATTTAGATTAATATGTTTTCTTTTCCTTTTTTTTTTTTTTGAGTTGGAGTCTCACTCCGTCACCCAGACTGGAATGCAGTGGCCGCTCCCGGCCACCGCAGCTTTGACCTGCTGGGCTCCGGCGATCCTTCCGCCTCAGGCTTCCGAGTAGCCGGAATTACAGGTATGCGCTACCATGCCCGGCTGATTTTTTTGATTTATTGTAGAGATGAGGTCTCGCCAAGTTGCCCAGGTGGGTCTCGAGCACTCACCTCAGCCTCCCAAAGCGTGGGATTATAGGCTGAGCCACCAAGCCCAGCTAGATTTCTTTTTAAAGAGATAGGTTCTTGCTCTGTTATCAAAGCTGGAGTGCAGTGGCACAATCTTAGTTCACTGCTGTCTCGAACTCCTGGGTTCAATCAATCCTGTTGCCTCAGTCTTCCAAGTAGCTAGGGCTATGGATACACACCAACACGCTCAGCTAATGTTTTTTATATTTTGTGGAAATCACACTACATTGCCCAGGCTGGTCTTGAATTCCTGGCCTCGAGCATTCTTCCTGCCTCAGTCTCCCAAAACACGTGATTACAGGCATGAATCACCACAACCAGCCCTAGATTAATAAAATATTAAAACACCAGACTTTTTAAGTTACCATTTAAACTACCTAATACCTACAATTGAACATATTAGGGACTGAATTCCCTATCTTCCTCCTCACTTATCTGAGATACTTTCCCAGTGTCACTATCAATGACACAATACACTTGATATGTCCAACTCAAAACTTTTGAGGTGCAGCACTCTGGCTCTGCCATGTCTCCTAGTCCCATATCTTTCTTTTCTTCCACCCAAGGCGTCCTGTTCCCTATTCCCACATTCTTCCACAGCACTGCTGTAACACTGTACTTGTCAGCTGCTCCCTCCTTGAGGCCACCTCACTCACAAAGCTACCAAGGCAACCTTCCTCAGTACCGTTTTCACATATGACTCTCAACAGAAGTACCACATCTGACTGGGTCAAATCTAAGTTCTTCAGCCTAGCCTTCCAAACCATCCACTAATTCTTCTTCGTTATCTCCACACACATATAAACCTAATAAATCACAACTCATCAGTAAACTACTCATCAGAACATCTCATGTCTTCTATTTGCACCATATTACGAACACTCCCTTTCTGTCTTGCTCAGTTCACATACTGTACTCATTTTGGCTTCCAACTTCATACCATTCTCTGTCTGGAATTTTCTTGACTTCTCCAGTCAGTTTGTTACTTTATCATATCACTTCCTTCAAGATCTTCCTCTTCCACGAAACATCCATAATCCCACAAAAATACTATTATGTTTTACATTTCTCTACTCAGAGACCGTTTAGTAGTAGCGGAAGAATCTCAAAGATCAACCAGACTAGGGCTTCTTTGGTGTACGAGTAGTTAACTTTCATAAGACTGTTGTGTCAGATATCTTAAAAATTCATTTAACAGTTAACAAAATGGAAGAGTTATCCTATAACTAGCCCTAGTTTTCAGTTTAGCAATGAGAAAGTCAAATTTTGAACCTGTCTCCTAGATTCCCATCCAAAATGAATACAAATCTAAAAAGCACTACCCAGTATCCATGCTACATTCCAGAAACAGTGAGAGATACAATTAATAAACATTTTTTTAAAAAGCAGGATACTAAATTCATATGTAAAAGCAAGGGATTCCAATTTTAAGAGTATATGTGTGTTATAGTAATACACATGCAGAAAACAGAATGGAAATAAACCAAAATGTTAACAGTTACTTCCAGGTGGTAAAAATACAGCTGTATTTTCCAAATTCTCTTTAACGAGCAGAGGCTGAATTTATGATAATAGCAATAACTTAAAAAATTAAAAACTGAAAAAAAATTAAAAACTGCATCACATTATGAAGTCAGTCAGGCATGGTGGCTCAAGCCTGTAATTCCAGCACTTTGGGAGGCCGAGGTGAGAGGACTGCCCGAGCCCAGGGGTTCAAGATCAGCCTGTGTGACTTGGCAAGAACTCATCTCTACAATAAATCAATAAATTAGCCAGGCAAGGTAGCACACGCCTGCAGTTCCAGCTACGTGGAAGGCTGAGGCGGAAGGGTTGCCGGAGCCCAGCGGGTCGGTCGAGGCTGCAGTGGCCATGAGCGTGCCACTGCCCTACAGCCTAGGCGACAGAGTGAGACTCCAACTCAAAAAAAAAAAACCCCACTATGAAGTCGAAGACAAATTCCTCAACCTAGATCTCAAGGTCTTCTCACTACTTGAGAGGACAGACTCCAAGTTCATAAACTGGCAGCCAAGATCTTATCCTAGTTTTTGAAGCAATATCCGTCACCAAATAACAAAGGCAAAAAAAAGTTTCAGGATACCAAAGGAAGTAAACAAGAAACAGCACAAGAAAAGAAAGCACTATCGCCAAAAAAAAACAGCAAAGTCACGTTGACAGTACTGGTGGCATAAACCACAAACTTAATAAAAACATTTTATTTTCAAAACAGTCTGAAACTATAGCTAGAAAATTACGAACCTGAAACTGGTTATAGCCTGAGAGGCGAGCTTATGGGCGTTTTTTGCCTCTTTCCTGACTTTTGAAATTTTGTTAAGTGAATGTTTCATATCATTTACCAAATAAGACACTGCTTTCAGAGGGGGTGGGGCAAGGCCTGATACAGAAACTGACCAATTTGCAAACTTGTGCTTAAAAGTTTTTGCAAGCTTGTTTTGCTCTTTTTGCTATTATTTGTTTGAGTCAGGGTCTCACTCTGTCCCCCAGGCTGAAAGGCAACAGCACGATCCCAGCATGCAGCAGCCTCAAGCTCCTGACTCAGGTGATCCCTGAGCAGCCTCGGGAGTGGGGACTACCACGCCCAACCATTTTTTTTCTTTTTGTAGAGACAGGGTCTCAGTATGCTGCCTAGGATGGTCTCAAAGCCCTGGGCTCAAGCAATCCTCCCACCCTGGCCTCCTAAAGTGCTGAGATTACAAGGTTTGCCACATGCCCAGCCTTTCAGAGTAAGTTTTTAAAGCAAATAACATCATTAGCAGTGCGGGAAAACCCTGGCTGCATTCAAAAGTACATTTACTCACTGACATGTTAAAAGAAGTACTGTTTTATTAACACATTTTTAAACTTGCTGCCTCCCATCCCCCACGTTTTTCTTACAATATGACGGACACTCCTGGGAGAAGTGTGTTCCATGTAACTGCCAATCTCCTTGACTCTGACGAGCCATGGCGGCACTACCACAAAAGGCACAGCAGCTCCCACCTGGTTCCCTCTGGACGCTCATTCTTAGAAAACAGCCACCCCACGCTGCAATACAGCTCCAATTACCTGTGTGGAGAGACTGTAAGGAGGTGTTCCAAGGGACAGCCAACATCAAGCACCAGAAAGTATGTGAAGAAGCCTCCCGATTCTAGAGACCAGCCATTAAGTCGCCACCAGTTGTTTTTTTTGAGTCAGAGACTCGCTCTGTTGCCCAGGCTGGAGTGCGGTGGCATGCTCATGGTCATCCCAGCATCGACCTGATGGGCTCTGGCAATCCTTCCACCTCAGCCTTCCAAATAGCCAGAACTACAGGTGTGCACTACTACACCCAGCTAATCTGTCGAGATGAGGTCTCACCAAGTTGGCCAGGCTAGTCTTGAACCCCTGGGCTCAGGCAATCCTCTCGCCTCAACCTCCCAAAGTGCTGGGAT
>NW_007088638.1:122446-130926 GCF_000164805.1 Carlito syrichta
CGCCTGTAATTCCAGCTACTTGGAAGGCTGAGGCGGAAGGATCGCCAGAGCCCAGCAGGTGAGGTTGCGGTGGCCGGGAGCGGCCACTGCACTCCAGTCTGGGCAACAGAGTGAGACTCCAACTCAAAAAAAAAAAAAAAAAAAAAATCTCATATATAACTTACTGTCGAGACAAGGTCTCGCCAAGTTGCTGGGGCTGGTCTCAAACCCAGAATCCACAGCATAATAAAATGGTAGTTTTACACAACTGAAGTTTTGGAGCAGCTTGCTACACTACAAAAGTTAAGTGGAAAAAGCTCACACATGCACATGTATTCTCTCTTTCACACACATACCCTAAAATCAAGTTTTTCTCAACTTTAAGGAAGGTCCTCCATCAATGTGCAAATGGGCAGACCTATTTTAAATGACTGTTTCTACTCAGGGGACTTAACAATTCATCTCAAATATATTCTGAGTACCTACTATACATAAGACATTTTGCTAGATACCTAACACAAAGGTGAACAACATACAGGTGCACAAACAGCTTATCAAAGTCCAAAAGTGCCAAAATAGGATGTAAAAGTCACCCCACCAAAAAAACTTATAGTATGATTTTGGACTTATAAACACCTTTTTTATTCCTTTACAAAAGTAGCAGAGCTTAACACCTAGAAAAAGACGAGTAAAACACACATGAAAGATGTGGGCCTTGTTAAGAGTTATATTTAGATTGTGAGATGAGCGTTTTCTATTACTGTTCTTTTAAATTTTCTGTATTTTCCAAGTTGCCTACAGTAAGTTATGTATCAGATATTTTTGAGGAAAAAAGTCATATTTAAAAAAGAAAATAGGCTGAGCACAATAGCTCACACCTGTAATCCCAGCTTTGTGAGGTGAAGGCAAGAGGATCATTGAGTCCAGGAGTTCAAGATAAGCCTAGGCAGCATAACAAGACCCCATTTCTACAAAAAATATAAAATTAGCCAGGCATAGTAGCATGCATCTGTAGTCCTAGCTACTAGGGAGGCCTGATGTAGGAGGACAGTTCTAACCCAGGGATTCAAGTCAGCAGTGAGCTCTAAGAGCACCGCTGTGGCCGGGTTCAGTAGCTCAGCCTGTAATCCCAGCACTTTGGGAGGCTGAGGCAAGCAGACTGCCTAAGCCCATGGGTTCAAGACCAGCCGCAACTTGGCGAGACCTCGTCTCTACAATAAATCAAAAAATTAGCTGAGCGTGGTAGCACGCACCTGTAGTTCCAGTTACTTGGAAGGCTGAAGCAGAAGGATCACTGGAGGTCGACGCCAGGGTGACCATGAGCATGCCACTGCACTCCAACCTGGGAGACAGAGTGAGACTCCAACTCTCAAAAAAAAAAGGCTGGGCTCGGTGGCTCAGCCTGTAATCCCAGCACTTTGAGAGGCCGAGGCGAGGGAATTGCCCGAGCCCGTGGGTTCAAGACCAGCCCAGGCAACTTAGTGAGACCTCGTCTCTACAACAAATAAAAACAATCAGTCAGGCATGGTAGCACATGTCTGTGTTTCTGGCTCTTTGGAAGGCTGAGGTGGAAGGATCACCAGAGCCCAACAGGTCGATGCTGGGGTGGCCGTGAGTATTCCACTGCATTCCAGCCTGGGTGACAGTGAGATTTCAACTAAAAAAAAAAGCACCACTGCACTCCAGCCTAGGCAACACATATTTAGTATTTTCCCTTAAATACTAAATATGAATTTAGTATTTAAGGGAAAATGTTACTGTGATAAAAATTTCATAAACACATTACTTGATTTACTATTAGTATCTGCTTTTCTTCCTTTCCTAAATAACTATAAATATTTACAAGTTCTCCTCAAACAGACAAAAACTGAGTAAGGTCTCCATCTCTGGGTCATGCCCTCCTGGTTGTTTCTTCTTTTTTTTCTTCTTTGCCCTCCCTGCATCTGTCTGCCCCTCTTTTCTAAGTCAGCCTTTTCACTACATGACTGATTACCCTTCTTTCTAACTCTGCCTATGTAACTGTCCCAGTCAGAATTTCTGATTTGTCTGACTGACCCTCACTCTCTGCCTATTGTGTGTATCTGTGGCTGTGTGAACACATCTGTGTTCCTCTCTGATTCTGCCTTTCTGTCTCTCCCCTCAAGTTACCCAGCCCATTTTTAAGACATCCTTGTTGCTTACTTTTCCCTTTAATCTTTACAGACAAGTAGGGCTGATATTACTATCCCTATTTGACAGATAAGAAAACAGAAGCAGGACTGGTATAAATGTGAGAGATTAGGATATAAATCCAAGTGCTTCCCGTCTTTCTTTATTCTTATTTTTTTTCTTCTTCTTTTTTTTGAGTCCGAGTCTCAGTCTGTTGCCCAGGCTGGAGTGCAGGGGCACACTCAAGGCCACCCCAGCCTTGACCTGCTTGGGCTCCGGAGATCCTTCCGCCTCAAACTTCCAAGTAGCTGGAACTACAGGCACACACTACCACGCCTGGCTTATTTTTTGATTTATTGTACAGACGAAGTCTCGCCAAGTTGCCCAGGCTGGTTGCAAACCTCCTGAGTTCAGGCAATCCTCTCGCCTTGGCCTCCCAGAGTGCTGGGATTACTGGCTTGGGCCACTGTGCCCAGCTGCCTTCTTTCTTTAATACCTTTTCTGGCATCCCATGATAAAGTACTTGAAACAGCCCAACTGGAAGCCACTGTAATTAACAATGCACATATTCAGATTATTTTCTAAGAGGCAAATCTGATATTAAGGAGTGCTACACGTCCTTTGCCCACATGTATAACTCTGCACCAAGTTCAGTGGTCATCAACTGTCACCCACTTGCCTATCCCAGAAATCTATTATCACCAGCTCAGAAGTTAACCCATGGTATTTGGAAAGCTTATAATACTAGAATCTGTTTCCAACAGTGCTTCTGTTTGTATCCCTAGTCCCAATCAGCCATTTTTTTGGCATAAAAATAAAAAAAGATACAAAAGAACAGCATATAATAAGACTGAAGGGTATTTGAAGAATGAAAAACTATGCAGAACGTTAGCACCAGACAGTGAAAAATGGACACCACAAATTGGGAGCAACCAGGGTATGTTTTATTAAGAAAGGAGAGGCTTCTCTTCAAATGCAGTCTTGCCACTGCTGAGCAACACCCTATAACTTTTCTCCTATCTAAGCCTCTGACAACTGGAATTTCTCTGTAATTCAATAAGCTCTTAGGAGTTGCCCAAGCTCCATCCATCCTGCTGGGGTCATTACTGGAGAACTCGAAATGTTTCCCTACTAGCTAAGAGCACATTTTCTGGTGGGGAACACCATACAAGTAGGGTTCTCTTTCAAAACGTGAACAGCCTGGCTCCATTTCTTCTCACTTCTATAGGCAGTAAGTTCACAACAAATATAAGTCAACAACAAAAAGAAATGTCTAAATGATAGCTTAGGTTAGCAGTTGCCAAAGATCATCCTAGAGCTCACCAGTTCATACACAGGGTGAGGACTAATCTTACATTTATATAAGTTAACAATTTAAAACCTATACTTCTACTGTGGGTACGAGTTCATTTACTTATGTTCAATGAGACACATGAGTGCCCAGTAAAAAAAAACCCAGTCTTTTCATTCATTCTGGTGAGACAGTTATGAATAGTTAGCTCATGGAGCTAATGAGGACAAGGTCACAGATCCAAACTCCATGTTGGCCAATTAGCTCTGTTGTTTTTCAGGGTTCCATGGTCACAGTCAACAACTTTAACCTTGGCTGATCATGTGAAGCATTAGGGGAATGAATGTAGATGCATCACCCAAATCCATGATCACCAGAAGATTTAATAATAAAAACTAAAAACAGTAATAACAACACCACTATCCTTCACTAACCCGGCTTGTATGAGTGTGTGCTTAGTTCGTATCAGTGCTACTCTTTTCAACCATACAGCTGGTATTATTAACTGTTTACAGATGATGAGAAAGTGAATTCAGAATGATGCCATGAACCAAAGTCATCCAGCATAGCCTGGATTCAGACCCTGTTCCGTCTGACTCCAAAGCTCAGGTTACATCCACAACAGAAAACCACCTCTCCAGAGCCCGTGCCTCAGTGACAAGACAATCAACAAAATGCTCCTATTCAGAACTACTCAGCATAGTCATTACTAACTGAGCATTCACTATGCATATTTAGACACTACAGCTGAGAATAAGTCTAACCTTCCAAAAATTCCTTTTAAGTAAAAAAACAGTCAAGGAACGAAAGCGAAGGAAAAGAAACAGAAAAACATTACACATTACAACACACAAAGTAAACTATAATGGAAGTGACTACTGTCACAGATTACATATAAGTTGTTTTTGTTACTTTTTTTTTTTTTGAGTTGGAGTCTCACTCTGTCGCCCAGACTGGAGTGCAGTGGCCGCTCCTGGCCACCGCAGCCTCGCCTGCTGGGCTCCGGCGATCCTTCCGCCTCAGACTTCCAAGTAGCCGGAATTACAGGCACGTCCACCACGTTCGGTTGATTTTTTGATTTATTGTAAAGATGAGGTCTCGCTGCCCAGGCAGGTCTCGAACCCGCGGGCTCAGGCAATCCACTCACCTCAGCCTCCCAAAGGCGGGGAATTACAGGCTGAGCCACCGAGCCCGGAACATATAAGTTTACTGTGAAAAAAAATAGTTATCTTGCTGCTTCATAAGCAAAGGCAAGACAAAACTGGCAAAACACAGCCAGGGGGAGCCACAACAAAAAAGGAAGGAAAGGAAACATATCCTAAACATCTGAATTTACAGACATCAGGTAGTCAACCTGGCATGCGAAGGAAACAAAAGTATGTATTCCGATTCTTAGGGCTAAGACTTTGCCTTCACCGACAAGTCATTTATAAGTCTCTCTTCCTTGGTTTTTCTACACTCACTCCTTGCAGATACACATACACCAATGCCATGAGCATCACAAGAGCTTCCAACTTGAAATAATGAAGGCCACCAAGTCTCCCAGACCCTATCCACTAGGCTGAAATTTTAAAGTCAAATAGTCCGGCTTTAAAAAAAAAAAAAAAGTAGGAAAAAAACTGTTCTATAAAACTCTATCCTAATCAATATCTGAGTCACAGAGATAGATAATTGTTCTGCCACAAGCTACAATGTGCAGAGAAGTGCATTCTTACTACTGCCTACAAAACAAGCACCAGTTCAATTTCAACAAACAAGATACAAAGCAACATTTGAAATCTGGAGAAAAACAGAAACACAGCAAAGCCCAACAAGAACATTTTCACAACAGCATTTTCAGAACCTCTAAAAGTGAAAAAGAGGCCAGGCTTGGTGGCTGAGCCTGTAATCCCGCGCTTTGGGAGGCTGAGGTGAGTTGACTGCCTGAGCCCACAGGTTCGAGACCTGCCTGGGCAATTTGGCGAGACCTCATCTCTACAATAAATCAAAAATCAGCTGGGCGTGGTAACGCGTGCCTGTAATTCCAGAAGGCTGAAGCGGAAGGATTGCCGGAGCCCAGCAGGTCAAGGCTGCGGTGGGCGGGAGCGGCCACTGCACTCCAGTCTGGGTGACAGAGTGAGATTCCAACTCAAAAAAAAATAAAAATAAAATAAAATGCAATTGCTAAAAAAAAATACAACCTGAGAACTTCTATTTACAGTATTTTTTTAAAGCTTGTGAATTAAAGATAACTATCCTCATTTTAAAGATAAATGGAAACTCAGGAAAAGAGTTAAAATTATCATTATTATCATAGTCATCAATAACAACAGCAACAATACGAGTACTTGCACCTAGCAGTACTAAACCCTTTGTTGTCATACTGCATTTAATCCTTACAGACACCTTGTAATGTAAATGCAATTGCCTCCATTTTAGAGATTAGTAAGCAGGCTCAGAGGAGTTAACTAATTTGCCCAAAACTACAAAACTCAAAAACTACAGGTTGAGCATCCCTGATCCAAAAACCCAAAATCTGAAATGCTCCAAAAACTTTGATGTGAAAAGTGGAAGATTCCACACCTGACTTGGTGTGACAGGTCTCATTCGCAGAATGCAATCCAAACAGCCTGATGAGTAAAATTACCTTCAGGCTATGGAGTATATGGTGTTTATGAACCCTAAAAGAATTTTGTGTTTAGACGTGGGTGCTACCCCCAAAATATCTCATTACGTGTACGCAAATATTCCAAAACCCAAACCACTTCTGATCCCAAACATTTTGGATAAGGGAGGTTCAACCTGTAGTTGAGTCACAGGACCAGGATTTGAACTCAAACCTGTTCAACTTTGTATATTCAACCAATGCATCTTGCTGCCATCCTCTTTTTCAGGTATTTTCTAATCGATAATTTCAGAATGAACACAGGCTACAAATACCCTATTACTACACTCTCATACACTTTAAAAAATGGACTGCAAGATTACCATTCTCCACAAGGGGAAAAAGAAGAAGCAATCTCCTGAGAGTCTAAAAGCTTAACTGTCAGAATACAGAATTGTAAATGTGACCTGTGACACAAGACACAAGACCTGCTGGAGACAGGTACGAGGTCAGCACCGGATCCAAGGAACACGTGAGAGACCCAAGAGATTTAAAAAAAAAAAAAAAAACACTCTAAGAGAACTATTACTATATGAATTCCTACCCCAAGTTCACTGTATTTTGTTTGCAGTGTTTGTACTTAAAATTTTGTTAAGTTTAATTTTTGTTTGTCTCATAAAATAACCGATTGCTTCCGCAACTGCTGCTAGCAGTATGTGAATGTCAAGTAATAAACCCCTCCCGGACATTCCTTTGCTTAGCCTGCCGGCTGACATTCCACTCTGCTCATTTAGCAGCTCCCCTGTCAATCACAGGTAGCTGAGCGGACCAGACCAATCCCAAGTGCCCCCATACCCATTAGGAGAAATTACCCTATCATGTAAAAACAAGTTTAAAGTTCTTTCCCCTCCCTCTGTAATGATATATAAAAACTGCTTGCCATGCTGGATCGGGGCTCTCTTCCCTGAAGCTGCTGCTTCGGGCATGAGCCCAGACTCAAGCCTGAATAAAGACCCTTGTGTGTTTGCATCAGAGCTGGCTCTTTGTTGGTCTCTTGGATTCTGAAATTTGGGTTTAACACGCGTAGTGCTTTCTGAGATGCCTGTACCTGTCCGGAGGCAAAGGAAAGTTGCAAGTAACAGAGCAAGAGGGGTAGACAGTGGTGTGTTGTGAGGAGGAAAGTGTCCAAGTTCCAGTGAGCCTTAAAATCCACATGAAGACAGCGTGTGATGGGTTGGACCGGAGCCCCGGCACTTTGGGAGGCCGAGGCAGAAGAATCACTTGAGGTCAGGAGTTTGAGACCAGCCTGGGCAACACAGCAAAACCTCCTCTCTACAAAAAACAAAATAACCGGGAATGGTGACGCACACCTAGTGCCAGCTACTCGGGAGGCAGAGGTGGGAGGCTGGCTTGAGCCCAGGAGTCCTAGGGTGCAGCGAGCTGTGACTGTGCCACTGCACTCCAGCCGGGGTGGCAGAGACCCTGTATCTTGGGGGGGAAAAAAATCCAGATGAAGTTTAAAACTGACTCCACAGGTGGGCAGGGCCCAGCGTCACCTCTTCCCTAGGAAGCTGGCACAAAAGTGTGGTTCCTACTGGTTTCCAAAGACACCTCCCCTGCTATCCACTCGTCTGACCTCCATAAAGCCACCAACGTGGTTTCACAAGCTCTGCGGACCCGGGCGGCTCCCTCTCATTCTCCCCCGGGCTGGGCCCCACACCCACCCCGGAAGGAGGGCCGAGGAAAAGACGAGTCTGCCCCCTCGTCCGAGGAAAGCCGAGGCTGCGGCACGGGGACCACGGCACAAGGGTCGCAGGTCCCGCAAACGGCCGCCCAGCCGCCCCCAGGTACCGACCGGACCCCTTCGGAGCCCACGTCTTGGGCCGCGCGGGAAGAGCAGGCAGCGCGGGTCCCGTGGAGACGCGCGCCGGCCCGAGGCCGGTCAAGTGTAGAAACACCCGGCCACTGCGAGGGTCCCGTGGAGACGCCCACCCGGCCACTGCGAGGGTCCCGTGGAGACGCTCACCCGGCCAGCGGGCAGGCCCAGCGCAGACGCCCACCTCGCTACTCCGCCAAGGCGCGGGTCCAGTGGAGACGTCCCCCTGGCCACTGAGAGGGTGAAGTGTAGCCGCCCACCAGGCCACGGCGCGGGTCCAGTGTAGACGCCCACCCGGCCACCGCGCGGGTCCCGTGGGGACGTCCACCGGCCGGAGGGCAGGTCCCGCGTAGACGCCCACCCGGGCACCGCGCGGGTCTAGTGTAGACGCCCACCCGGCCACTGCGAGGGTCCCACGGAGACGCCCACCCGGCCAGCGGGCGGGTCCCGCGCAGACGCCCACCCGGGCACCGCGCGGGTCTAGTGTAGACGCCCACCCGGCCACTGCGAGGGTCCCACGGAGACGCCGGAACCGAGCGACCCGGGGGGGTGGCCACAGCCCGCTCAGCACCTGTGGAGCCCGGGCGCGGGCCGCCTCCCCG
>NW_007088638.1:131651-141989 GCF_000164805.1 Carlito syrichta
GGGGACGCGGCTGTCCGGTCGGCCCTGGCTCGTTCCCCCGAGCTGTTCGCGTGCTCTGGCCTCCCGCCTCCCGCTCGGTCCCGCCGCCTCCCTTCTCCTGTTCGCGGCCTATCTCTCGAAGACGGCCCGCACCCTGCGACGCCACCCGCCCACCTGTGTTCGCCCCGTTCGCGCCGTCGGTGTCTGCGGCCCAACTCACTGGAGGTACTTGGGCTCACCGCCGTTGGACGGTCTCACTTATTTTCTCTTGATACCGCCTTTGTAAAATTCCTAAAAGGCCCCAAGGGTAGAATCATGATGGGGGCTTGAATGCTGTGACTATCGCAGTCGTGTTTATTTTCTTTCTCTTTGACCTTTTCTCCATGTATATCCAACACCCGCCCCGCCCCACCCCCATCCTGCAGGGTGAACTAGCTTGCTTTTCTCTTGAGAAACAACGGGCCTTAGGTCATGCCACCCTCCTTCTTCGTATCCTGGAAGTTTAATCGGCTGGAAGGGCGTGAGCCGCTGTGATCACCGGGGATCCCCTCCCCGCCCCGCCCCCATTGCCCTCAAGATTTGGAACTTCCCCAGTTGCTTCTGTAGAGATACATAAATCTGAGGCTGGCGTCTGATCTGCTTTCAGACTCTGCATTCTGGCAGGCCATCGGACGCCTACCAGACCAGTGAACTGTGACCCTCCCCCCGCCAACCCGGGAACTGACAGCGCCCAGAAGACAACCTCCACACACCTCTGTGATTCTCATCCCCAACCCATCAGCCATCTCATTCCCCAGCCCCCTGCAAGGCCAAATTACCCTTAAAACCCTTAGCCACTGAGCTCTCAGGGAGGCAGATTTGAGACATTTCTCCCATTCTTCCTAGCTCAGTTGCTTTGTGATTATTAAACTCTTTCTCTACTGCAACAGCAGCTGTCTCAGGCTCAGCTCTTCTGGGCAGGAGCCATAAAAACTCGGGCAGGCTGTAATGCTGTGACACTATCCAAGTTTTCCTTCTCTCAATCCGTTCTACTCAGTTTCCTTCAAGAACTCTTTTTTTAACCTGCCTCTTAAATATTAGTGTTCTCTGGAGTTCTTGGTATTTGAGTGGGAAAGGAGAGACTCCAACCCCTTCTCTCCTGAGAGTACTGTGTGTATTCCCAGTTTCCTAGACAGATCTCTCCTCATCCATGCCCCACAGGCATCTCAAATGTCCTAGAAAAGTGAGCTACTTCCGCTCTTCCCTGCTCATATTCTCCACCCTCCAACCTGGGCTCCTCCCTCTCTCTCACTCAAATCTCTTAGCGTCCATCTCCCAAGTATCTCTTGAATCTATCTCCTCTTCACACCCACTGCCAGTGATTTAATTCCCAGTCACATCATTTCTTAGCTGATGACTGCATGACTCTACTGATCTCAGTACCTTTGTCAGATCCTCCCTCCTGCAGGCAGGTCCCTTTATGCAAACAGCAAATTTGATCAAGGCACAATGTGATACAATCCTTTCAAATCTCCACTTGATTGAGTTTGGGAAGAGCAATGGAGGCCAATACCTTGGGTAGCTTTTACTAAATATGGACACCAGCCCCACCATTCTCCCTTCCATCCCTTGTTGTGGTTGGGAGGTTCAGAGAAGAGAGATTTGTATCAAACCTTATTTTAGTGTTCCCAGATAAACTAGTCCTGCTGCTTCCCTTGAGGTCAGAGACAAGAAGCAGAAACTGGGAGAAAAGGGGTTTATTTCTGCAACCAGGTTACAGGGATACTGGAGGTATCATTACAAAAAAACCTGCTCAAGGCAGCACAATTTACTTAGAATTTATACTCCATAGCCCCTCACCCACCCCCAGGCTAAATTACCAATAAACTCAAGATCTTCTACTAATCCCTTTGCCCGCCCCCAAGACTGAATAAGGGCATGACTCAAGATCTTCCAACCTGACATTTTAGAGTAACTTTTTGGACTTTACATCCACATGGGGAGGGGAGGACGGAGAGTTACAACAATCAAAGAAGCTACCCTGGTATATTTGGATAAACAACTTTGAATCAAACATGAGAAATGTGAGAAACCCCCATTCCCAAGCCTTGGCCCATAGCAATAGGGTAGGTAGACATGGGCATTTTTTTTAAAAGGTCCCCAGATGATGCAATCATTCCACAAGATTATATTTTGTTGCTTACTATGTACCAATGCTGAGTACTGAGAAAATAATAGTAAACAGAACAGGGCCTGTCCTTGTGAAGTTTACATTGTTGGAAGAGACAGATACTCATCAAATTATACCAAAACAAACAAACAAACACAATTACCACTGTAATAAGAATCATGGGTTCTGTTGCTCAGTGGTGAGCAAGTCAGAGCACTTCCCTAGAAAATGAATCATGAGCCTGGCTCGGTGGCTTAGCCTGTAATCCCGCACCTTGGGAGGCTGAGGTGAGTGGATTGCCTGAGCCTGCGGGTTCGAGACCCGCCTGGGCAACTTGGCGAGACCTCATCTCTACAATAAATCAAAAAATTAGCTGGGCGTGGCAGCGCGCACCTGTAGTTCCAGCTACTTGGAAGGCTGAGGCGGAAGGATCGCCGGAGCTCAGCGGTTCGAGGCTGCAGTGGCCGGGAGCGGCCACTGCACTCCAGTCTGGGCGACAGAGTGAGACTCCAACTCAGAAAAAAGAAAAATAAAATAAATAAAATAAAATAATTTTTTTAAAAAATGAATCATGGAGAGGTAACAAGTCCCTTTTCCCTTCTCTTTGCCGCCTGCCCCAGCCCAGATTGGAAGTAAGTGTATGTTCCTCTCAGCCTGTTTTTAGGACCTTATCTCTTTCCACTTCCTCCCATAAACACCTGCATTTACCAAACCGCTGCACTGCTTCACCCCCTCACCTTTCCTTCTGTTTGCCAGACTCTCTGCCTTGTCCCTTGGCTAACTTCTACCCTGTCTAATTCTCTGTTGGAACCAAAGCAAACCCAGCAGAACACTAACGGCATGGAAAGATTTTTCCGAGGATTGTGCTGAGCCAGGTGGCAACCCTCAGGCCAGCAGCAGTGGGCTGAGCAGGGGTGCCAGAAGGGTTGGATGTGGGTGACCGGAAGCTGGGCTACAGGTTTAGAGATATTGAGCCTGAGCCAGCACACCCACACTTTAAATGCAGATCCAGTAAACAGCTCTCCTCCCGCCCCACTGAACTTGTGCCCCTTTTCTGGGCACTCCTCACAGCAGAACTGGCCTCTCTTCCAGCGACATTCCAGAACCAGCTCATACCAGCTTTGAAAACCAACTGTTAGACATTCCAGAATTTTGCTAGTCAGTTTTTAAGCCATCGGTAGCTTGAAATTAGCTGTGACAGGAGTATTTACACCATGGAAGTCTGCAAGTAACAAATCAGGGTGTTTTCTTTCTTTCTCTTTTTTTTTTTTTTTTTTGAACAGTCAGTTTACCAGCACATCACTATCTTTGTCATACCGTACATCTACATTGTATTGTATGCTCACTCCCCTGCTAGGTGAATTCCTTGTGTCAGCTTCCTTTAGCAAAGATATATTTGTATTTATTACTGTGCACCCCAGACTTAGCAAGGTGCTGAGGGGCATACAGTGGAAAACAAGCACACATGGTCCCCACTGTCATGGAACTTACAATCCAGCAGATGAAACTGGAAATAAAGAACCCTATATATACTTTCAAACTGAGCTGGGCTATTGTGTGCCATAACATCCTGGTAATGAATGGTGGTGGACATACAGTGTTAGGTCAGTGAGCTGAGCCAGGGCCACAGGTATGCAAAGAATTGCACAGAAATTAGATTAGAAAAGAACGTTTATGTAGAACGTAGATCAGAGAAAAAGAGTGGATCCACCTCTCCAGGATTAGAGAGGAGGCCAGATGCTTAAGGAATGTTTGGCAGCGAATGCTTGAGGTTGAAAACTTGTAAAGCTTCCCTTTTAGTGGGGGCAGGTAAGCACAGGAACTGTCGCCATGGTGATGGGATGGTGGTCTGTTTCTCCCATCTCTGACAGCAGATGGATGGGCGGGTCAGTCATGAACACATAGACAAAGATGGGCTGGTAGCTGTAAGGCAAACTCTTGGAACAAAAAGATGTTAATTTTAAAGTCTTGTGACTTGGCCAGGGTTCCGAGAAAGAATTGTTGTCATGAGACTATTGTACTCTGTCCTTTCATACGGTAAACATTATACTACTTCAACAAGGTGGTCTAGGAAGGCCTCCCTGAGGAGGCAACCTTTCCCGAAGCACTGAAGGATGATAAAGATGATGAAGTGGAGATCCAGGATCCCCTGAGGAGTGTTGAAGAGTGTTCTAGCCAAAGAGATCAGACTACTCAAAGGAAGAACTAGGCTGTTTGAGGGATGGATGGTCGGTTTTGCCCTTGGGTTGAGTGGTCTAGATAAGGATCCCCATGCCCCAGGCCATGGGCTGGTACTAGTCCGTGGCCTGTTAGGAACTAGGCTACACAGCAGGAGGTGAGTGAGTGGACCTATATCTGTGTTCACAGCTGCTCCCATCGCCTGCATTACCGCCTGAGCTCTACCTCCTGTTGGATCAGCACTGAAAAGCATGCTTCCATTTCCAACATCCTTCCTCTGTGAAGCAGGGTTTTCTGCTTCATGAGATTACAGAGTAGACTGGATATAAGCAACACACGTTGAGTGTCACTGTCTCCCATCACCCCCAGATGGGACTATCTAGTTGCAGGAAAACAAACTCAGGGCTCCTACAGATTCTGCATTATAGTGTATAATTACTGCATTATATTTTAGAATGTAATAATGGTAGAAATAAAGTGCACAACAAATGTAATGCACTCAGACTGGGCGTGGTGGCTGAAGCTGGTAATCTAAGCACTTTGGGAGACTGAAGTGAGGGGACTGCCTGAGCCCACGGGTTTGCAAACAGCCTGGGCAACTTGGCAAGACCTCATCTCTAAAATAAATCAAAAAATTAGTCAGGCATGGTAGCGTGTGCCTGTCGTTCTGGCTATTTGGAAGGCTTAGGTGGAAGGATCAGTGCTGGGGTGGCCATTGCACTCCACTGCCTGGGCGACGACATGAGACTCCAACTCAAAAAAAAAAAGTAATGCACTCAAATCATCCCAAAACCAGGCCCCTTGCCCACACCCCTCCCCCAGGTTCCATGGAAAAAAAATTGTCTTCCATGAAACCAGTCCCCTGATGCCAAAACAGTTGGGAACCCCTGGTCTAGATGACATGATGAGATCATTAGGTCCAAGTACACACAGCCTTGAGACCCTGATAAAGACCCTGGATTAAGTTATAATCACCAGGCTGGGCATGGTGGCTCACATCTGTAATCCCAGCACATTGGGAGGCTGAGATGGGAGGATTGCTTGAGCCTAGGAATTTGAGACCAGCCTACATAGAGAGGCCTCGTCTACAAAACATTAGCTAGGGGTGGTGGCATATGCCTGTAGTCCCAGCTACTTGGAAGGCTGAGGAAGAAGTACCCCCTTGAGCCCAGGAGATGATGGAGTCTGCAGTGGCCATGATCATGCCACTGCATTCTAGCCTGAGCAACAGAGTGAGACCTCAACTCAAAAAAAAAAAAAAATTATAGCCACCAAAGAGTTTAAGCAAGGGAGTGATGTTATCAGATTCACACATCACTCTTGCTTTTGTCTGGAGGACTGGAGTGGAAGTGGGAGCCATCTGTTGCAATAGCCAAGGTGCACTATAATTAAACCAAGTGCCTGCAGTGGGTTGGAGAGACGTGGGCCAATTGGATGTATTGAGTCAGTAGAACCTGCTGATGGATTGAGGATGGGGGGTTGGGCTGGTGAAGGAAAGAGGACCCCCAGGCAGGCGCTGGTTAA
The DNA here is from genome assembly GCF_000164805.1 of Carlito syrichta. Taxonomy (NCBI): domain Eukaryota; kingdom Metazoa; phylum Chordata; class Mammalia; order Primates; family Tarsiidae; genus Carlito; species Carlito syrichta. The sequence continues at coordinate 137,482 of NW_007088638.1, forward strand.
CTCTATCTCCATCTCCATATCTTCAGCCCCAAGAACTGGGCCTTGCACATAGTAGGTATTCTACAGTGGTGTTGAATGAATGTATCCATTCTGTGTGCTAAACTCTGGGCTGCACCACTGTCACCCTGATTGCTAGGGGCCTCTACCAGCCCATGATGGACCTTTGTGCAAATTGGAAAAAAGAGCCCCCTTCCTCCAGATGGATACGGGTGCAGAGCATAGACTAGACTTCAGACCCCACTTACCCCCTCAACTGGCACCCTTGTGCAGTGCGTAGTCTGCGCAACCACATAGAGCAGCCCTGGCTTAACTTCACATCGCTGGGAGATGGTTTTGTGGCATTAAGCCCAGTATTCATGGACAGAACTTGAGGTCCAGGGGAAGGAAGCTGCTTGCCTGGGTCGCCAGAGCCGCTCGGATCTGCCGCCATGACTGAGACTCAAACCCTTGCACTCGTTATCCCTGGGGGCTCTTTAACCTCGGAGCCACATTGTCTCTCCCAAATCACTCAGCCCATCAATAAAAAGCTAAATTCAAAATGGTGACTTTGCTTCCTCTAGTTTCTCATCTGTCTCAGTTACTATTGTTAGAGTATTTCACATTTACATAGTATCCAATATGTGCCGAGCGCCTACAAAATACAATAAAGGAACATGAAACCAAAGGACCTTGATTTCTTTTAACAGAATAAATAAGAAATGACTGGTTTAAAGGGCCCTTAGCTCTCAGATAAAACGAGCTGTGGGGGATCATTTTAAGGTGATGCTCTAAGCAATATTAGAAAGAAATTGCTCGCACACAAGCTGTTTTTCCTGTGTGTCCCCGGCAGGAAGAAGGAGGGGATATTGGAGCCGCAGAAATGTAAACTGGGGAGAGGGTCGGGGTGGGCTCAAGGACTTGAGGAAGAGAAAGACACACCCTGGAGGAGGAAGGGCACTGTCCCTTGGTAAGTCACAGCACTGGGCAGCTAGCAAGTGCTTCGTGCGTGCCAACCCCATCCGAGCCAGTCCTCACACACCCCATCCCAGTCAGTCTCCACACAACCCAACTCTCGTGTACACACTGGACTCGAGTCAGTTCTCATAGGACCCCACCCATGTTTACACGCCCAATTCCAGTTAGTCTACACAACTCTGCCCATGTGTATACACTGGATCCAAATCAGCCCTCAAACAACCCTCTCCACATGCACACACACCAGCCAAGTCAATCCTCACACGGCCTGGCCCATGTGTACACGCCCGATCCCAGTCAGTCGCCATTCAGCCCAACTCTCATGGACACACAGGACTCCAGTCAGTCCTCACACAACCCTGCCCGCAGGCACATGTCCCATCTAAGCCAGTCCTCACATCGCCCTGCCAGACTGCATCGGGACATGCCATCATCTCACACTGGAGGAAACTGAGGCATGGAGGGTGTTAGGGCACACTCCCAGCGGAGCTTCCAGAATGTTGGGTCAGGCCTGCCGGGGTGTGGGTGTCTGGTGTGTGATCCAGTGCTGCGAGAAAAATGCAAAGAATGGCACAGAAGTTAGATTAGACAATATAGGCCGGGCTCAGTGGCTCAGCCTGTAATCCAAGCACTTTGGGAGGCCGAGACAAGTGGATTGCCTGAACCCGTGGGTTCGAGATCAGCCCGGGCAACTTGGCAAGACCTCGTCTCTACAATAAATAGATAATAGCCACGCATGGTAGTGCATGCCTGTAGTTCCTGCTACTTGGACGGCTGAGGCAGAAGGATCGCCGGAGCCCAGCAGGTCGACGCTGGGGTGGCCTTGAACGTGCCACTGCACTCCAGCCTGGGCAGTGGAGTGAGACACCAACTCAAAAAAAACAACAGCAACAAAAGAAAATATAATCTATTTAGACAATAAATGAGAGAGTGAGAGAGGATTTACCTCTCCAAGGTAGAAGAGGGGGCCAAAGTTTAGGAAACATGGCAGTAGCCACAGCTCGAAGAGCATATGACCACACCAGAGTCTAGTAAAGCAATCGCAGCCGGTTGCTCATGGTTGAGTCCTTTTAACCCTTCCCTTTGATGGGGGCAGATCGTCAAGGTCGTTGGATGGTGGTCTGCTCCACGCCGTCACGAAGGGGCAGGTAAACGCAGATACTGATGTCAAGGGATGGACAGCAGGCAGATGGGCGGGCCAGTCTCATGACTGCTGCTGTGGTGGTGGGGTCTGTCTGCGTCATGAAGGTCACTGAGGAGTGTTTAGGTTAACTTGGGTCTCAGGAATGGAGGCAAATACTTGAAACAGAAAAGCAAACTAGTACAAAACAAGTCGGGGAGACGGGTTGTAAAACAACTATCGATAGCTACCTCTGGCTGGGCTCGGTGACTCAGCCTATCATCCCAGCACTTCGGGAGACCAAGGCAAGTGGATCGATTGCCCGAGCCCGCGGGTTCGAGACCAGCCCGGGCAACTTGTGAGACCTCGTCTCTACAATAAAATCAAAAACTAGCCAGGTGTGGTAGCATGCGCCTGTAGTTCTGGCTACTTGGAAGGCTGAGGCAGAAGGATCGCCGGAGCCCAGTAGGTCGATGCTGGGGTAGCCGTGAGTGAGCCACTGCATTCCAGCTTAGGTGATGGAGTGAGACGCCAACTCAAAAAAAAAAAAAAGCTACCTCTGAGAAACCTGTTCTGGCTAGCGATTAGAAGGTAAGTTAAGTGAACTGTTAGAAAAACATGAGATTTAGGCAATGTTATAATGGCTGCTCACTGGGTATATTAACTCCATGTTATGTCCTTCAGAGAGCTTACATAACCTGCCCAAGGCTATGCCATTAGTTAGCAATAAACCCAAGATTTGAACTCAGACAGTCTGAGCTCTAATCTCCTGTTTTATACTGCCTGGAAGGCAGAAGTGCCTAGGGTCAGCTTCCCTGTCTTAGGAATGTGACCCTTCAGAGTCCCAGGATAACTAACCGAGGCTGTCTGGTTCTCAGTCTCAGGGATTGTGTGATGCCTGTCTACTCAGGGATCCGGGCATGGCTACCTCCAGCCCACCTTCAAAATGAGCAATTTGACCAAGGCACATGTAGAAGAAAAGAGGTGTGTACTCAGCCATATAAAAGAGAGGCCCAACCCCTCCTGGGAGCATTTCCCAGTCTCCTCTGTGTTTCAATATTCTCTCAACAAAATACCACAATTACCCACATGGTAAGGAAGATGGAGGAGAAAAGGTTATCAGGAGAGGACTGAGTGAGCCTTTTCCTTGGGCCCTTGTGGTCCCTCCTAACTTGAAGGTCCTTTTCTTTCTGATTTTTCATTCATAAGCACAGAGGATCCCCATTTTCCAGGGCTTTTGGTGCTGAAGTTTTCCCTCATGACCGGCTGAGTGAGCACTGCTGAGAGCTACAGGGCTCTGAGACCTCAATGGAGGAAAGGGGACCACAGGAGGGCGGGGCATCCACAGGGAGCTCCTATTAAGGTCCTGAGAAGGAGGATGAAGGACTCTTGCGAGCGGCAGTAACCCCAGATCCCAGAGCCTAAGTCAGGAACCCGGAGGCCGCCCCAGCTCTAACTCGAGCCCCGTTATATAAAGAACATGCAGCAGCTAGTGTTTTGGCTGAGTCTCTGGGCTGTGAGATCACAGCCTCTGATGCTAACATCCAACGATGAGCTGTTCCAGCACCCCCCAACCACACACACACACACACACACACTCACATCCTAACCCTCACAGTGAGCTTTCCTGCACCATGCCACTTCTTGATTGCAAGGCTTGTTTGTCTACGTTATCCATGCCATCATTTCCCCTGAGCAGGAAAGGCTTGGCGTGACTGTACCCACATTTATCCTGACTGTATTACCTGAGAACAACTTCACACCTTAGAGCCATAATTGATAAATCGTCTGGTAAATTTCTTCCACTTAGAATCTTACAGCTTAGCTTCCCCTTACCCTAACCCTAACCCTAACCCTAAGCCACTCACATACCTAGAGTTGGTCTTTTGGGTTCTAACATGGCAGCCTCTGTGCCCTGATTTTGACATCCTCACCACCTGGCCCAGGATATGCAGCGAGCCATACTTCTCACCCCAAGGTGCTGCCAGGGGCCTCTGATGTGCATCAGAGGCTGTGCTGAGGTCCAACAGGACCTGGAAGACAAAGTGGCATGTGCAAGGAAACAAACCTGTGACCGACTCCCAAAATTTCTACTGTTATCAAGCTCATAACCTTAGATAATTTGCTAAAGCTCAGTTTCCTCATCTGTAAACTGGAAACCCACCAAGACCACCCACATCATCGGGGAATCACGACTACTAACTCATATAATGGAGATGAAATGGTTAGGTAAGCTACAAAGGGCTAACAATGAAAGGCACAGGGAACAATCAGAAGGGCATCTCCCGAGATGGCGCCAACACTATAGGGAACCTAACAAAGACAACAAAGCCCCTAAATTCCTGCCTTTCCCGCACGCGCGAAACTTAAACCTATGCACAAATATTATCTCCCTATAGGAATACTACCTCATAGCTCCCTCCAATAAAGACCC
>NW_007088638.1:142375-142716 GCF_000164805.1 Carlito syrichta
TTGAATGCCAGCGCTGCATCCATCACCACCTCGGATAGGTAAGTGCCCCTACCTGAAAAACCTAACAACCTCCCCGGGATACCCGAAAGGGACTGATCGTTGATTGTCCGGCGGTTCTTTTGGCCCCAGGTGAGGGGGGGACCACACCCTGCCTAGGCTTTCAAAGCAACAGCGGACCCCCTACTGGTTTTTCCTTCTCCTACCTAGGACTCTAAAACCACCTCTTTAACTCCTATAAGCATTCAAAAAAGTGGGCAGAGATTTCCCTCCCTCCCGTCCTGCTTTGACTCATTCAACTCTTGGCCTTAACGGGTGTTAGGTCCCACTGTGAATCGGGTCTT
>NW_007088639.1:0-381 GCF_000164805.1 Carlito syrichta
CCCAGCCACTCCCGGCCACTGCAGCCTCGACCTGCTGGGCTCCAGCGATCCTTCCGCCTCAGCCTTCCAAGTAGCTGCAACTACAGGCTCGCGCAACCACACCCAACTAATTTTTGATTTATTGTAGAGATGAGGTCTCGCCAAGTTGCACAGGCAGGTCTCGAATCTGCAGGCTCAGGCAGTCCACTCACCTCAGCCTCCCAAAGTGCTGGGATTATAAACTGTTACCACCAAGCCCGGCCCATGTAAGGCATTTAAAACCAGGCTCAGTACATGGAAAAAGCCATAAAAGTGCTTTTAAATAAAACATACTTTGAAGCCGGGCTCGGTGGCTCAGTCTGTAATCCTGCGCTTTTGGGAGGCTGAGGTGAGTGGATTGCC
>NW_007088640.1:0-353 GCF_000164805.1 Carlito syrichta
AGCGACTTTTCTTGTTTAATCTGTCCAACAGCCTCGGGGCGCAGAGGACCTCCCCGGCTGTCAGCCACCAGCAGTGGCCATTCAGGGCCATCAGGCCCACCCGAGTGTGTCCCTCCCACACGGGTGCAGAAAGCCACTGCCTTCCTGGCAGGGATAGAATGACCCACAGCAATGGCTGTGTCCTGGGGCCCAGATGGCAGCGAGTGTCTGTTAGTACTAATTTAAGTGGACCCGGCAGGTGGATGTCGGGTTCGGTTTGATCCAGGATGCCTCAGAGGCCCCTTGCTCACCCACCTGCCCTAGTGGATGTGAGGTCTGAGTTTCTGGAAGTCTCCCCGTGTGGCTCGTCAGCC
>NW_007088641.1:0-460 GCF_000164805.1 Carlito syrichta
GGCGGGTCTCGAACCCGCGGGCTCAGGCAATCCACTCACCTCAGCCTCCCAAAGGCACGGGATTACAGGCTGGGCCACTGAGCCCGGCTACTGTGCTTTGTAGTATGTTTTGAAATCAGTATTTGTCTCTAACTTTCTTCTTTTTTTTTTATAATCAATATTTTTTATTTTAATATTGTGGGGTACAGTTTCATTCAGGCACCCTTGTTGATAAGGGGTGTCTCCCCGTCCCCAGACAGATATTGACTACCATTAATCCCACCTCCCTTCCCCCCACATAGTTTCCCACCACTGTCAATCCTTTTCTTATAGTATTACATAAGATGTTCAAGGTCCACTATATGAATGAGAACATGTGATACTCAGATCTTTGTTTCTGTGACAGGTCACTCATCATTATAGGCTCTAGTTCCATCCAGATTGCTGCGAAATTCCTGATTTTGTTCTTTTTTTATGGATG
>NW_007088642.1:0-385 GCF_000164805.1 Carlito syrichta
ATTCAGGTAGTTAAGTCAGCAACCTTGCCTGCTGGCTAGGTAGGTAACTAGCTAGTTAAGAGAGCTGGTTAGCCAGATTGCTAGCTTAAATCATCTATGTAAGTCAGCTGGCTAGCCAGGTGGCTTGATAGTTAGTCAGCTATTTAAGACAGCTCTCTAGCCAGCTGACTTACTGGTTAAATCAACTAGTTAAGTCACCTGACAACCAGCTGGCTAGCTAGGTAAAAAGTAAGTTAAGTTCAATTGCTAGTCATCATGCTAGCTAGTTATTTCAGTTAGTTAAGTCAGCTGACTAAGAAGCTAGCTATATAAGTCAGCTATTCATGTCAGCTAGTTAGCTATTTAAGTCAGCTAGTTAAGTCAGCTGGCTAGCTAGATAGCTAGC
>NW_007088643.1:0-394 GCF_000164805.1 Carlito syrichta
CCAGGCGGGTCTCGAACCCGCGGGCTCAGGCAATCCACTCGCCTCGGCCTCCCAAAGTGCTGGTACTACAGGCTGAGCCACCGAGCCCGGCCAAGAACATTCGTATACACTGTCTCTGGGCATGTGTGGCCAAGACTCTTTGGAGCTCTTCTGTTCCTAGGAGTTCAACTGCTGGCTGCAGGTTAGCTAATCTTCATCTGTACTCTATTGCTAAATGGCCCTGGGCTGTGGCATGGTCAAGTTACCCCCCACTATGGGGTCTACCGCTCCACATCTTCTCCAACCCAGGTATTGTCAGATCTCTAAGTGCTTGCCTATCTGGTGGGTGTGAAACTATTTTTTTTTTTTTTTGAGATGGAGTTTCACTCTGTCACCCAGACTGGAATGCAGTGGC
>NW_007088644.1:0-437 GCF_000164805.1 Carlito syrichta
AGCCTGTAATCCCAGCACTTTGGGAAGCAGAGGAGAGAAGATTGCCTTACCTCAGGGGTTAGAGACCAGCCTGAGCAACATGGTGCGACCTAGTCTCTACAATAAATCAAAAAAATTAGCCAGATGTGGTGGCACATGCCTGTGGAAAGCTGAGGCAGAAGGATCACCTGAGCCCAGTATGTCAACGGCTACAGTGGCCATGAGTGTGCCCCTGCCCTCCAGTCTGAGCGACAGAGTGAGACTCTGACTCAGAAAACCAAAAAACTTTCCACAGCATTTTGAATTTCACTTGATGATTCTTTCATTTCCAGAACTTTAGTGTGTGTGTGTTTGTTCTTAAGTGTCCATCTCTTGGAGAGTTTTTCATTCAGGTCCTCAATAGTTTTAAAAATTTCTGTATGTTGGTGTTCAGTTTTCTCCTGAAGTTTGTTGATCAG
>NW_007088645.1:0-458 GCF_000164805.1 Carlito syrichta
AATCCACTCACCTCAGCCTCCCAAAGGCGCAGGATTATAGGCTGAGCCACCGAGCCCGACCATATTCACATTTTCTAATGCTTATGTATTACACACTCTATTTGTGGCTTAACTTTCCCCTGCTTTCATACATCATTTACTGAGCACCTACTGTGTGTTTTAGGGCATGATGGTGAGTGTTACAGATGCAAAGGTGAATAAAGGATATTTTGAGGGGGCAGGAACTTTCAGTTTGGTAGAAGATGCAGATATAATGTAAATGCAGTGAAATGAGTGCTAACGATGGTATTATGAGAGATGAGGATGAAGCCAGGGATGGGGAGACTTTCCAGACATGAGGGGTGAAACAATATAGCATGTAGTATGGGCATAAAAATGTCCAGGAAAAGCCAGGCTCGGTGGCTCAGCCTGTAATCCCGCGCCTTTGGGAGGCTGAGGTCAGTGGATTGCCTGAGCCC
>NW_007088646.1:0-450 GCF_000164805.1 Carlito syrichta
AAGATAATACAAAAAATCAATGAAACAGAAAGCTGGTTCTTCAAAAGGATAAACAAGATCGATGGTCCCTTAGCTAGACTGACCAAGAAAAAGAGAGAAAGAGCCCAAATAAACACAATCAGAAACACAAGGGATGAAATCACATCTGACCCTGAAGAAATACAAAACATCATTAGAGTACTATGTACACTTGTATGGAAAGAAACTTGAAAACTTTACGGAAATGGAGGACTTTCTGACATCATAAACCTGCCTACATTGAAACGAGAAGAAATTGAGACCCTAAATAGACCAATAACAATCAAGGAAATTGACTATGTAATAAGAAAACTACCTACAAATAAAAAGCCCTAGACCAGATGGCTTTCCAGTAGAATTCTACAAGACATTTAAGGAGGAGCTGATACCAATCCTACTGAAGGTATTCCAGGCGATTGAAAAAGATGGAAC
>NW_007088647.1:0-506 GCF_000164805.1 Carlito syrichta
CACCCTGTGCCCCCCACTCTCCCGTGCTTGGGAGGCCCAGCATTGGACCCGCACGTGGGCGGGCCGGGCGGACGGCCTCCCCGAGCGGGGGGCGAGAAGCTTGGAACGCTCCCTCGGGGCCCTGAGCCCGTGGGCAGACGGGCGAGCGCCTGGGGAGCGGGGAGGGCGCTCCGGCCCCTCCTGGGGGAACCGGCCGTGAGGGTTGGGATGCCGGGGTGGGCGTGCCGCTCCTCTGCCTTGCTTCCCAACCTCAGAAGCCTCCAGAATTTCTGAAAGAGGGGTGTAGAGGCAGCAGGCTGGCTGGAAGGTGGTGGTCTGTGGTCGTCTGGGGAAGGGGCGGGGGCGGAGGGCTCTGTAGGCTGCCTTGAAGCCCCATGTGTCTAGTAGGGATGTTGCTTTTGCAGCTTTGAAAAAAAACATTTTAGCCGGCTCGGTGGCTCAGCCTGTAATCCCGCGCCTTGGGAGGCCGAGGTGAGTGGGTTGCCTGAGCCCGCGGGTTCGAGACC
>NW_007088648.1:0-629 GCF_000164805.1 Carlito syrichta
GACTGGGCCGCCAACGTCTACGGCAGGTAGGCCCGCCCGCAGGCCTTCGGGAACCCGCCTGGGAACCCACGGGCACCCTCCTCCGGTCCTACCCTGGAACTGGAGACAGGGCCTGCGCGTTATTGCCAGGGCGTGTTAGGCCGCGGGCGCGTCCTCACCAGCCTTTCCCAGGTCCCCAAATCGGAAAGGTCCTCGGGGTGGTTCCCACCGCAGCAGGGAGCCCGGGTAGAGGCTGGTGCTGGTCCACAAGTTGCCAATGAGCGAGCTCTCTAGGCTGGACGCAGGCAGATGCACCTTGGACCTGGCATCTAGGTTCGGGGAGCAGCCTGCTGGGGCGTCCACCTTCAGGGTTACCGCCCCCTGCCCAGCAGTCCCCAGCCCCAAAAGCCGGAGGGCCTGCGGAAGGAACTTGTCTAAAGCCCTAAAGCTTAAATTGCTGTGTAGCTCAGGCCTGAATCCCCCCTCTCTGGGCCTCCCTGGTGTGGGTTGCACGGTGGCCTCTCCCTGGTTACTGGGGAGAGAGGACTCTTAGAATCTAGTCTTAGCCAGGCTCGGTGGCTCAGCCTGTAATCCCGCGCCTTTGGGAGGCTGAGGTGAGTGGATCGCCTGAGCCCGCGGGTTCGAGACCC